>NW_005195940.1:343097-395311 GCF_000372725.1 Emiliania huxleyi CCMP1516
TCGGCGGGGTCGCAGCTGCCTCTGGAAGGCACCGAGAGGTACGAAATGGCGCAAATGGTCAAAATCAAGGTTTTGTAACGCGAGCTGTGCCACAGTGAAATGGCACTAGCCTGGACGAGATATCAGATATCCATTGCAATTTGCATAATGGAGTGTCAGAGGAGAGTCTCTTGGTGTTATAAGCGTTTGATTCTTTCCGGGCAGGATACGTATGCGGTAAATAAGAGAGTACATGTACATGTGCATGTGCATGTCGAGTCGCGATCGGACAGGAAACACACAAATTGCAGTCCGCGCGAGTTGCGGTCACGGCGACGCGGCGGTCGCGGCGCCCGTGTGGGCGTCCTCGCCTCGGACGCCCTCACTCCAAGGGCTCGCCACGGCCACAGACGGCGCCGAGGGCGGTGTAGGTGCCCAGCACCATCACCATCCCGCTGAAGGCGACCATCCACACCGCCATGAGTGTGCGGCCGAAACCGAGCGGCGGCACGGCGCCTGCCGCCGCGAGCCGCAGCTGCATCAGGAAGGGGAAGGCGGCGATCGTGGTGGTGGTGAAGGCGCCGACCAGGGCGACGAGCAGCCCGACGTCGGGGAGGACGACCTGCGCGCGGGCGGGAGAGGGTGGGAGAGGAGGGCTTGGCGGGAGGAGGGCTTGGCGGGCGGAGTGAGAGGCAGGGGCGCGGAGAGGAGAGCGGCGGGCGACCAGTGCGGAGGTGCTGCTGCGGCCGGTGAGGCTGCGTGCGGGCGCGAGTGTGGTGTTCAGGGCCGGCTGGGGGGGCGGTACCGTCACGAGGGCGCCGCCGAGCACGATGGCGGAGCGGACGGCGGCGGAGGCGGCGAAGGAGGAGGAGGCGCAGCATGCCGCCTGCAGCAGGGGGGAAGAACCGCCGCTTCACCGGCCTCTCGCGCAGCTCCCTTCTCTGGGCAGACCTCGGCTGCCTCTCGGCTGCCCCTCGGCTGTCTCTCGGCTGCCCCTCGGCTGCCCCTCGGCTGCCCCTCGGCTGCCCCTCGGCCGCACCTCGGCCGCCTCTCGGCTACAATCTCGGCCTCGAGCGTCGGCATCGCGGGCGCGAGCTGCAGCGGGTAGGTGCACAGGACGGCGGCGGCGACGGCGGCGTTGAGCAGCTGCATGGCGGAAGAGGAGGGGTACAGCAGCGCCAGGTAGGCGACGATGGAGCCCCCGGTGTCTGGGAAGGCAAGGCCACAGAGGGCGCCTGGGGGAGCGAACGGGGGGAGGGGTCTCAGCCGGCGCGGCGGTCAGGCGGCGAGACGAGGCTGCAGAGGGGCGACCCGCTGGTGTCTCGGCTGGGCCTCGGCTGGGCCTCGGCTGCATATCTCGGCTGCAGAGCGCGCCGACACAAGCAAAGAGGAAGACGACGAAGAGCATTGCCACGACGATGAGCTCCTCGTAGCGGAAGCAGCGGCTCCCGCTCGCGGCCGACGCGGAGAGCGCGTTCTCGATGGGCAACACCAAAGCGATCCCTACCAACGGGAACGCTCGCGGGGGTTCGAAGGGGAGGGGGTCCGTCGGTGGGGGGCGGCACGAGCGGCGGTGCCCTCGAAGGCGTAAAAGACGGAGCCGAGGAAGAGCGCCACCTGCTCACAGCTGGAGGTGTGGAGAGGCGCCGTTCACAGAAGAGCGCCACCGGCACCCCGCGAGACAGCCGAGGTGCAGCCGAGGTGTAGCCGAGGCGTAGCCGCGCCGAGAGGTAGCCGAGCTACAGCCGAGGGCGGGGCGCACACCTGCATGCCATCCTCGGGCCACGGCCAATCGCCCACGCCGCCGCCGCCCGCACCGCCACCCGCACCGCCGCCCTCAGCCCCGCCCTCCCCGCCGCCCTCCCCGCCGCCGCTGAGCGTTGTCGCGGTGCCGTTCGCGGCGGCGCCGCCGTCCGCCGCTGCGAAGAGGAGCGACACCGCGCAGCCGACGGAGCCTCACAAGGAGTTGAGGAGAGGGTGAGGCACTCATCAGAGGAGGAGCGGGGCGAGCGCGGCTGGAGGCGCCGACGACGGCGGCGAGGATGGCGACGTTGCCCGGCAAGGAGAGAGGCATCAGCGAGGCGATCTCGCGTACCTGAGGCGGAGTCGGCAGCGGAGTGAGAGGTGTGAACGGCGCCTCAACGGCACCTGCACCTGTGCGAGATGAGCAGGAGGGAGGGAGGGACGCGGGGCGGACGAACGGTGTGACACGGACAGCGTCGTGGGCGTGTCGTGGCGTGTCGTGGGAAGCTGCATCTCGGCTGGCCTCGACCACATCTCGGCTGCATCTCGGCTGCATCTCGGCGGCATCTCGGCTAAGTCTCTTCGCGCGCCATCGAGACGGGAAGCACGACCGCCGCGACGCAAGCGACGGTGCGGGGCAGCGGGGCGCCGTCGTCGCAGGGTGCCTATGTGCCACAGTCAAGCCGCACGTCAACAAAGGGAAGGCCGGGGTGCGGCGGTCAGCCCGCGACCGGCGCCGCGTCGATGGCGCACGCCGCGGAGGAGAGCACCTGTGGGGTTAGGGTTAGGGTTAGGGTTAGGGTTAGGGTTAGGGTTAGGGTTAGGGCCAGGGTTAGGGCTAGGGTGGGTGTGGGGTCAGGGTCAGTGGCTGCGGAGGAGGAGCGCGCCCCCATGTACACCGTCACCACCCCGAGCTGCAGCAGCACGACGGTCGACTCGAGCACACGGCGGCCTGCTCACAGCTCGGCGGCGTGAAGCGCTCACAGCTCGGCGGCGTGAAGAGGGCCGAGCGGTGCGGCGGCGCCAAAGAGTGTGGCGTCGGTGCGTCTGTGTCTGTCTCCTCCAGTGCGACCGTCTCTCCGTCTCGCTTGTGTCCCACCCGTACCCGTCCAGTGTGACCACAACCGCCTCAGTCGCGCGGGTGTCGAGTGGCTGGGCAAGACTGTTGTGTCCGCCTCTCTTCCTACATGCACACCAAGGAGGCCAAACGAGCGAAAGGCGAGGTCCTCGAACGTCTTGACGCCGGCGCCCGCCGCGTTGAGCTGACGCTTGAGGCGCACGAGCGTGATGAAGCCTGATCGTGGCATCCTTCATGGTGAGCGAGGGTTAGCTTTCATGGATGGGCCTGGCCCGCAGTGAGGAAGCCTGTTCGTGGCATCCCTCATGGTGAGCGAGGGTTAGCTTTCATGGATGGGCGTGGCCCGCAGGGTGATGACGCCGTAGATGCCGGGCAAACAGACCACCGCCAGTCCGGCCAGCCCCACCACCGGGCCGACCTTTGCAAACGCGGCCGGCAGCGCGAGCGCGCCGGGCCCGAGGTTGCCGCGCACCTTGTGGGACGTGTCTCGGACGTGTCGCGGACGTGTCGCGGATGTGTCCCGGCGACCCGAGGGTGGCGCGTGCCTTGTGGATGCCGGCCGTCAGGAGCGAGATGCCGCCCTGGCCGCGCGGCGAAGTGGCCTCGCCCGCCGGGTGCAGCACGTAGTCGCCCAGCGCCGCCGCCCGCGCCTCTGCCGCCGGCTCGAGCACGAGGAATCCTCGCGACTCGGCGAGCAGCAGCGACGATGGCGAGGTGGCGACCCGCAGCCCCGGCGCAGAGGATTGGGCGAGGGTCCACGAGTCGAGCGAGAGCGCAGCGCCGATCGTGAAGCCCTGCTGCTGCGGCGGTGGCGCAGACGGCAGCCGGTCGTGAGTCTGAGACGTGCGGATGCGGCCGGCGAGCGCTCTCGCGCGCTTGCTCAGCTGCGCGGCGCTGGCGGCGTCGCGCTCGGCGCGGTCGATGGCGAGCGACATCGGGTCCCGAGTGTCGAGATCCGTCTTCATTTCCGGGTAAACGGCGAAGCTCGGCTAGCGTGGCGCCGCTGCAATAGGATTCACGGCGTCGGATTCCGCATACCTGGTACATCGGTCACAAAATCCTCCTTTCCTTAAAATCCTACGGGAATGTACGTCGGCCGCAGCGCCACTCTGGGCTTGACCTGCGTGCCGCTCGACAGCACATCTCCAGACACTAGATCAGACACAGATCGGTCACACCATCATTCATGCCGGCACATGCAATACATGCGCTCCTCTCAGTGTCGACATGCGCATGCGACGCGACGCAAAGAAAGAGGCGTCCGCACTAAAACTTCCTCGCGCTCGCGCTGAGCTCGACTTCACATCCCCCGCGGGCCCCTAAGGACACGCGCAATGGCGCGCCGGCTGTGTTCCGGGCTCCACAGCACCTCTACTCAAACACGAGAGCGTTTCGCCTGTGGCGCGCGGCATCTACACCTTGGAACCGACCTTCCCGAACCGCTCGGGGCTGGGGGGTGCAGAGGAGGACCACTCCTCGAGGGACTTCAGAGCGGCGTCGACGTTGGGGTAGGCGCTGCCTCCGTGCTTGCTCGAGTCGAGCCCTGCGAATGGGTGGCTTGCTCGTGAGGCCGAGGGCCGGCACAGGTGTCCAAGGAGCGCCCAAGCGGGCACGACTACTGCGTCCCACCTAGGGCTGCCACCCCAGCTGCATACCTTTTTGCTCGACCTCGACCGAGATGCGGAACAGAGCCCAGAGTGCCCTGCCCCCTACACGGGGGCCCCTCTCGCACCTGTCAACAACATCTCACTGTGCCCCCGCACCATTCATGCACGTCTTGGCGGCGGTACGGTCCACCGCACCGGCGCCTTCAGCCCGCCAAGGCTGGTGCCAAGGCCAAATCAACTGCCAAGGCTGGTGCCAGGGCCAACTCAACTGCCTGGCTGGTGCCAAGGCTCAAAGGCTCTCCTCTCTCTCTCTCTCTCTTCCCTCTCCACTCTCTCCACTCTCTCCCTCTCTCTCCCCTGAGACTCTCTGCTCGCTCCGCCCTCTCTCTCCCTCCCTCTCTCCCTCCCTCTCGTGCCCCCCCCCCCTTTTTTTCTCCCCCCCCCCCTCCTCTCTCCTCTCTCTCCTCCTCTCTCCTCTCCTCTCCTCTCCTCTTCTCATCTCCTCCCCTCTCCTCCTCTCCTCTCCCCCCCCCCTCTCTCTCCCGCTCAGCATTATATCGTGCCAACACCCACTTGGGGAGGGTTGACATCGTGATTTCCGCGGAAAATGTCTTTTTCTGTTGTGAAAATTCCGGCGTGAAGAGAGGAAAAAACCCGACGAGAGGGCCCAGACCTACCCTACCTACCCCGGCATGACGTACGGCCAAGTAAAAATAATAGACACCTGGAGAAGAGAAGGAGAAGTAGACTTTGATGTTTTTGCTGCCGCGGCCGCGCTGCGAGCTCGCGTCTGCTTTGGCGCCGACGAAGCGACGCGTCCCGCTGCGTGAGATGGCGCCGCCGCGGAGTCGGCGCCGCGATCAACCGCGTGCCAGCGGCCTAGCGGCCCAGCGCGGCCAGGTGAGACGTGCCCGCCGATGCGATAAATTCTTTTCTAAAAGAAAGCAAAAAGAAAAGCCAAGCCAAATTCTTTTCTTTCGCGAGGGGTTACAGCGGGCTTGTGCGGCGCGCCGCTCGACGGCAGGCTGCTCCTCACCCTTCCGACAGCATCTGCTGTCTCGCTTCTCTCGCTGTGACCGCATCTGGGGGCCTGCGCCGACCTCCTCGCTTCGCCAGCGCTGCCTATGACTGCGGCACGCACGTCGGCTCGCCGCCCGCGTCGCCCGCGGCGGGCCCGCATAGCGCGCCGCTCGTCGGGGGAGTGCCAAGGAGGTTGAGGAGTACAGGCTGCCTCGCTCAGACCGCCGCCGACGCGGCGCGGGGCCGCTGTCGGCGCTGCTGCCGAGCTCCTGCGCTGTGGGCTTCGCCATCGTGTCCTGAGTACGTCGCCGACGCCACCTGCCGCTCGCCGCTGCCTTGGACTTCCCTGCCATCAGGCAAACACACACACACACACACACACACACACACACACACACACACACACACACACACACACACACTATTAATAATCGGGTAATAATTATTAATTATTAATCATCGGGCGGGGGCGCGGCGCGGCGGCGAGCGGCGCGAGGCGGCGGCGCGGCGAGGCAGCGGGCGACGCAGTGCGGGGCGGCGCGGCGGCGGGTGGTATAATTGTTTATTAATTCATTAATAATGAATTAATAATTGTCGGACGGCGGCGCGGCGCGGCGACGGGCGGCGCGAGGCGGCGGCGCGGCGCGGCGGCGCGGTGCGGCGGCGGGCGACGCAGGGGCGGGGCGGCGCGACCAACTGCACTGACCGGGTCTCTGGTGGCGCGACTGCGCGGCTCGATTTAGTTATTCTTCTGGGGTAACCTGGAGGGATATGAGTTGACCTCGAGTACAGTATTCCACGTCCTAACCTAATTAGTTAATTCATTAATTAATTACGTATTGTATTCCGCGCTGGGTAGTCGTAAGTATTCCAGGAAGGGAGGGCGCGACGCGGAGCTGTCTCGACGCAGTGTACCACCACCCACGCTGTAGATGGACAGAGAATAGTTCCCTTCCCCCCTCGGAGGGGGCCGGGCGAGGCGCACCCCGAGGGCCCCCCCTCTTTCCCCTTCCCCCCTCGGAGGGGGCCGGGCGAGGCGTAACCCGAGGGCCCTCTTCCCTGACCCCGCCCGCCTGCCCGCCTGCCCTGCCCGCCTGGCTGATAAGATCTTTTCACCTCCTCATTGGTGGAGTATAGGTACGAGGGGGGTGGCGCATCTCTTGCGGGTCTCGCCAGGGGCGCCTACTAACCTCGCTTGCGAGGGGCGTGTGGCATGTCTGAACGGACTCGTGAGGGGAGCCTGCCAACCTCATTCGTCGAAGCGGCGCTTTGTACCCACACCCACCCCGCCGCATTCGTCGCCGGCGCGCGACAGGCTCCCGTCGGCCGGACTGCCCTCGACGAGTGGGTGTCGCCAACCAAGGCGACAGCACTCGAGGGTAGTGCCGACGGGACGCGGCTCGAAGGGCGTGGCTCCGCAGCGCGACTGGCACTCGTCGCAGAGGCCTCGCCTTCGACAAGTCGGGAACGGCTCTACCCGCACCTTTATCGCTAACACGCGCGCACCGCCGAGCCTGCGGCGGGCGCGCTGCAGCCGCACGTCTACCTTCGTCATAGTGCCACGACGTGCGGCCTAGAATTAGCACACGTGCCTCTGTTCGCAAACACTCACACATTGAATTGTCACCGCCAGTGAGTGCGAGATAGGGATAGCCGCTGGCGGCTAGCCCGTGAGGAGGGCGACCATAGACACCTCACTGACCCCACACACGGTCTCGTCCGTGCCTCGCCGGCCGGCGAGATTGCTAGAGGTAGAGCAAGCCTGCTCTAGCCTCGCACGTCACTTCCTGTCGTCTGTTGTTTGTTGTGCCCTTGTTTGTTCCCTTGGCACCTTGGAGTGCTGGGGGGGGCGACAGGAGGGGCGTGGCCCTGGAGTGATGTGTACGCCTACTCAGGGTGTGTGGCAGCCCGCTGGCTGTGTGTCTTGTGAGCTTGTTTGTGTCTGTGTGTCGCTCGTGCGTGTCGTCATCATCTGTCTTGCGTCCACCCATACCGCGTTGGTGTCCAGTCCGAGCCTGACTGTTCTTCACCTTCCTACCTACCTACCTACCTAGAGAGAGAGAATTCTTGATACGAAACCACGACGACACACACCAGTCGACTCGCATCGGTTGCCTCCATGAACGGCGGAGCTATTCTCGCGCCCACACCACATCTCTCTCTCTCTCTCTCTCTCTCTCTCTCTCTCTCTCTCTCTACCTACCTACCGGGTTACACCAATCCTCGCTACCCAACGCGGCCAAAGGAATTGAGAGAGAGAATTCTTCTCTCTCTCTCTCTCTCTCTCTCTCTCTCTCTCTCTCTCTCTCTCTCTCTCTCTCTCTCTCTCTCTCTCTCTCGGCCAAAGGAATTCACCTCGAGTCCGGGAGGCGTTTCTTGTAAATTTCGATACGTTGTATGCTGTCAGCCCTAGCGCTGGTGGCCCTCGCGGCGCCAATACTCTATCCGGAGCCTCGCGTGTGCGATTCCTACGTTGAGCGTGGAGTGTGGTACTCGTCCGAGGGGTGGGTGAACATCCTCAAGACCAAGAGCACGGTCGCAGCCTGTGCCAAGGCGTGTGCCGAGGATGAGAGGTGTAGCTACTGGACCTTGCAGCTAACAGGCCGCCGGGAGTGCCACTTAATGGAGCTTCGGGTCGGCTCACCACACCCTTCACAGGGCGACGTCCACGGCGCCTGCACCAATCCTGCTGATCTGCCTGAGCCGTCGCCGAATGGGCTCGGCTCACAGGAAATGCATGTCGCCTTCCTGACACTCGGCACCGACTTTGAAACGTACGTGAAGCGAGCGCTCGCAACCGTGCGTAATATTGAGGCTCGGAGCGAGGTGCGCACCGCACACTATCACCTGATCGTCTCCTCGAGGGCGTACAAGCTTGCCACAGAGGAGGCCCGTCAGGAGGCGCGCCACCGCCCGTCCACGGCTTGGCACGACGTGCCCACTCGACGCGTGCACATTCACGCTCTGACCGCGGCCCTGACAAGCGAGGCTCGCAAGCTTCACTCACAGATATCGGCCACGACGCCGGGCAACGGCAAGATTTTCATGTACAAGCCGATTCTGCATCAAATCCTGCCGATTTGGGTCCCGAGGGCCGTTGTCCTCGACACCGACGTCTACTTCGTGTCAGATATTGCCGGGCTCTGGGCGCAGTTCGACTCATTTGCAGCGCGAGCCGTGATCGGCGTCGCCGAGGAGCAATGCCAATCGTATGCTGAGGTGCTCGCACGCGGCGGCCATCGCATCAATGGGGGCGTGCAGCTGCACGAGCTGGACCGCATGCGACACTCCCGCCGATACGCCGACGTCCTCGCGCGCATTGCGGACAAGACCCTGCCGCCGCTTTCGGAGCGCGGTGAGCTTGGCAGCCTCGGCGATCAGAGCATGTACGCGTGGATGAGCATCTACGGCCGCGACCTGCTGCATCTGCTGCCGTGCGGGTGGAATCGGCAGACGGGCGGCCTCATCGGCTTGCCGGGCTTCTGGGCGGCCAATCGGTGCGAGTCGCCGTGCATGCTCGTGCACGGCAACCACGGCGAGCACAAAGACTTGATGGAGGCGCTCAAGGCGGACCCGACGGGCTCGATGTGCAAGAGCACGGTGCGGCGATTCCGCACGACCCAGCAATTCTTCAAGTCGGGCGACCACGCGCGCATGCTCGAGATGCTCGAGGAGCAGTGCTGCCCAGGGTCGATACCTCGACGAGATCTGTGAATGCTGAGAAGGAGCTCCACCGCCCTTCACCGCTCACACGAACTTAGTGCTACATGGCATCAGCGATATCTAACACCGACGCTCAGACGGAAGTTTCGAAAAGTGCCAGCTCGTTGGTAGAGAGGTGCTAGGGGTGCCACGCTGTTTTCCACAACCACTGAATGCACCGATGCAATGCAAACGTCTTTTCATTTTCCATACCTCTCACACGACACAAAGACCCCGTTGCTGCTCTCTCTGGTGGCGCGCGCACGCGGAGACAAATCAAACGATTTTTTTTCGCAGAGCGCCTCGAGTTGTTAATTAGCACAAGTCAATGGTCCCTGGTAGCAGCCACTCGCAAACACACACCGCACAGCACCGCGCGCCCGCCCACCGCCCCGCCCAGGCGGGAAAGAGATGAGGAGATGGGACAGCGAAGGAGGAGCCACGAACACGTATGGGAGGGTTCAGTAATGCGTCACGCTGCCCGGCATTTCTCACTTTCCGGGACAGCCCCGCCCTTTCGAGGCAGGAAAGTGGCGGCTACCCCGTACGCCCTGCTGCTTCTACCCCGACGCCGACCGCCCATTCGCCCCTCCTCGTTCCCGCCTCGAATCCTCCGGACCCCGACAGGCCGCCCGACGTTGGGCCTCTGCCCCGCACGCCCCCGCCCCTTCTGCCCCTCGCACACTCCCAGGCCCGACATGCACATACAAGACAAACCCGGCGTCCTGCTCTCAAAAGAAAAAGAAAAAGGGAATGAGGAGACCAGCGGGGGAGACTCCCCGCCTATGCAACACCCCAGAGAGGGGCTGCCATCGCCGAAGCTGTGCCTAAGCATAACTCCCAAACCCGCAGCGGCCCGGGGGGCCTTGGGGGCAGCCTGCCGGACCGCTGTTGCACGGGGCCAAGCCCCAGAAGATGAGTGTAGTTGATGGATCGGGCTGTCGACCGTCGGCCTCCCCTCTTTTCGCCAGAGTGGGACCTACGCCGCGCCGGGTAGGGGGCGCGCCTGGTCCTCGACGGAGCCGCGCGCCCCAAACGACCCAGGCGGCGAGTAGTCGTCGTCGAACCTTCGACACGTAGTCGCCCGTGGTCAGCGCCCCTCCTCCCTCGCCCGTCCCTATTCGTACTGCACCCGAGGCGCCCGCGGCATCTCGCCGCCCATCTTCGGCCACGCGTTGTAGTCGAAGATGGCGGCGTTGCGCCTTGAGAGAGAGAGAGAGAGATTTTGTTTTGCGCCTTGCGACGATGGTCGAGTGCACTTGCAGGAAGTATGGTTCTTGCACTTGTGCAAGATTGGGCGTCTTCTGCCGCAGTCCCTTTGATGGGAGGCCCCAGGGTGGGGGCCACCTCGAACCCCTCCCCGCAGCAACCTCGCTTGCCGTCGCCGTCGCCGCCATCGGTCTCGCTTTCGCCGCCTCCGTCCGTGTCGCCGTCGCCTCCGCCGTCGGATTCGCCTTTGTCGCCTGCTCCGTCCGTGTCGTCCTCGCCGCCGTCACGATTCGGCATACACACAGTTTGCACATCTGCAAGTTCTTCTTGATGTACACGGCGGTGCAGCCCCTGGCAATTAGCGGGCAGCTCAAGGCATCGACGCTCTCGCCGAAGCCCCTGTGCACTTGCCGCCGTTTTATTCGGCGCAATGGCCGGCGTTGAAGCTCCGAACCCAGGCGCAGCCGAGCCCGTTCAGAGACAACACCAACAACCTCTTTCACTCATTCTTAAAACAGTACCGGCCGGGATTTCGAAGATAGTGCTAAAATGGATGCCTGGAGAATGGCATTTAATTTCGCGGACCGGCTCTTTTAGCAATCAGGTCATGTCACCGCTTAATGTGCATGTGCGTGGCCTACGTCAGAGACCAAGTGACCAGCCGTCCCGGGCAATTTGTGACCCGTCTACGCCCTCGCGCCTCGGGCGCGGCCGGCCACCGCCGGCTGCCCCGTTGACTTCCCCGCCGCGCTAGGCGTTCGTTCGCAGTAATCTGGCTTAGTTCAGAGAGGTCGGGTCGTCTCTATGCGTATCACAGCGCGGCGCTGGCCTGCGCATGGCGGGCATGTGGTCGAATCAGTCAATCATTTGATGTTAGTGCCAAAACCGCGGAACCGAAAATGGCGTTTAATTTTGCGCACCTGCTGTCCGCCGCCTGCGGCGGCGCTGCGCGCCGCCTACGCGCGCTGCGCGCGCGTTTTTTCTCTCTTTTTCTGTCTTTTTCACAGTGTAATTTTACCAAAAAAATGCCTTTTTTTTGCATCAGCCCTGCTGGGCCGTCTGTGCCGCTGCCGCCGATATCCGCGCCGCCGATATGCTGAGATTACTACGGCTTCCGGGCGCGCTCTCGCCGACTCTCTCGGCCGGCACGTCACGCGCCTGCTCCAGCCGCTGCTCCGTCTACGAGGCGCGGCACCGCATCTTTGGCGCGTCCCTCTCCCGCGACCCTCGGCCGTACAAGTCGCTCAAGAACCTGCAGCACGCGGGCGGCTTCATCGGCCCGAAGGTCGCGGCTTACTACCCGAAGCCGCACCCGCTGATGCGCCACCCGGTCTTCCGCATGGTGCGCGCCGCCATCGCCGCCGTTGTCGCCGCCGCCGCCGCCGCCGCTGCCGCTGCCGCTGCCACCCGCGCGCGCCCGCCCCGCCAGCCCGTTTCACCCCACGCGTGCGCCGACGCCGAGCTGCGCGCCGCCGCCGCGTCAGGCGCTCAACGAGGAGCGGCTAAACAGGATCGAGATCAACCAGAAAATGGGGAAGGCGCCGCCCAAGAAGGGCGAGGGGAAGCGCTCAAAGAAGAAGAAGTGACGGAGCTCGTGCATTCGAGGGTGCATTGTGCGGAACTTTGTGTATTCGACTGTTCAAATATTTCAAATAACCCAGACACCACGGTCACTCCTCCCAACGGTCTCTATAGTCAAGGGTAAGGGACACCCAAGCCGCCGCGCGCCGCGCCGGCGCGCGGCCGGCGCGCGGGCGGGGCCCCGCCCGCCCGGCGGCGCGCTTGAGCGCGCGCCGGCGCCGGCCTCTCGTTGCGCGTTCGGCGTTGGCCGGGGCGGCGCGGGGGGCTCACACTTCTCCCCCCGCCCGGTTCTCGTCCCAGGGCATCGCCGCTCACCGGGGGATGCGGGAAGCCGATTGAGGTGCGTCCGCCAGCTTGGGCCAGGCTTGGGCGGAGAGGAGGCCCTTTGTGGCTTTTGCTAGGGCGGCCGCTGGGTTCGCGAGGGCGTCTGGAGGCAGAGTCTGAAGCTCACCCATGGGAGAAAGTGAGGTCTACTGCTCCGCTCCGCCTACCCGCTACCCCTGATCGTGCTGAACAAGCTCCTCTCGTGTTCGCGCGGGTCACAACGCCAACACCGCCGACATCTCCCAACCTATAGCTGCTAGCTCCCAACCGGTGAGATGATGGAGTTGCAATGGAGAGGGGGGGCGTCACTGCTTCAGCAGAGCGTACGTGAGCGTGCATCGCGTCGACGTCCTGTACCGACTACCGCCCCCCCTGAAAACACCAGCGAGGCAGGGCGAGACGATCGGGGGGTCCCGTACCATGCGGATTCGACCCTATCCAGTGCTCGCTAAAGGTACTGCTAGGTCTGTATCGCGCGCCTTGCTAGGTACCGCGCGGCCAAAGGATATCAACCTCGAGAACCTCGAGAACCTAGTACCGCGGCGAAGAAAAGATTTTAAACAAAAGAACTCTCTCTCACAGCAGACAGGCTCGACACAGGTGCGAACTGGCGCGTGCTAGTACTATCACCGGCACACCACCGGTCCTGACGTCGACAGACGCCCGATGATCACGGTGAAGCTGAGCCGGAACGCGTCGACAAGTCTCGTCTGAGCCCGTGGCGGTCGCCGGCTGAGTCGCCGTACACGGGCCGGTACCTCAGGCGTCACCTCCGCAGCCTCAGGTCTCACACTCCATCACCTCCGACGGGACGCCTTCGATGGCACGCTCGGCGGCGACTTTGTTGCAGCCCCACAGCGAGCGCGGCGTCGAGCCTACTCACTCCAGTTGGATACACGCACTCCCTGGGACCCAGGGAGTGCGTGTATCCAGCTCGCGGTGCGTCCCGGCAGCCCGCGCTGGCTGCGGAGCTGCAACAAACTCGAGACACGCCTTTTGGGACATTTTAAGTGTATGTACTCGCAGAATGTGGGTAAACGAAAGTACCGTATTCGGTACTATCAAGAAAGACACCGAAAAAAGTCGCCGCGGCAGTCCACGACGAGCCAGCCTGCTGCCGGCTCGCACGGCAGCCTCTTCCTATGGACCAGCCTCGACTTCCATACAGTCAACATTTTGTCGCTGCGTGCTCGTGGCGAGCTGTGGCGGCGGTCGAAGTTGGCCCAGATTCGGTGACGAGCGCCGGACGATAGTACCGCCTCTGTTCGCCCTGTGCATGTCAGGCCAGGCTGCAGCAGGGCACTACCAACGTGCTGCCCTGTTGCAGCCTGACTTTGCCCACTGTGCACAGTCGCCAGAGCACCACCACCGCCCGGCATCGTGTCACGGCGAGCTCCTTCTGCGCCCGCTCGCGAGGCTCTCGCGCTGGCACACTTTGGCCATCTGCTGCTCGCGTTCGGCGAGCTCTTCTCCGCACTCCTGCCACGGTGCCGTCACCACACACCTTCTGGCTGGCCTGAGCCGCGCGGGGTCGCCGGCGGGGGCAACGCGTCGACCTCTCTCTCTGGTGCACCACGGGCCGCAACGGCCTGCTAGCAGCGTGCGCGAGGAGGCAGTGTGCCGGCACAGTCGAGCCGGAGCATCGGGTTCTTGATGCTTCTGGGGTCAAGTTTGACCTTATGTGGCATAATATGCAACAATAATGCGATGCTATCTCCCGGCTTTTTGAGATATGATCCCTCAAAGTCGAATTTTCGTTTACTGGTGACCATAGTACCGTCTGTCCGGTTTGCGTTTCTTCAAACGAAACACTTTAAGTCTCGACAATCACTAAGCTGCTTATGTGGCACCGCAGAGGCTCCCTTGGGGATGCCTGAGGCCACCCCAACCACTCACTAAGCCGTACGTAGACGTATTGGGCGCTACTTTTTTCGTTTACCCACATTATGCGAGTAGCCACCGAAGGGATGAAGCGGTGCGGAGCGCGGAGCCAACCCTCGGAGACCCGTGTTTACTTTACGGCCCTCTCCCTGCGAACGCGCACCCCCTGGGCTAGGGCTCTCTTGCCCGCAACCCGATGCCAATCATCCGGCCCGCTGGGTGCGCTTCTGAGCTCCCCGGCCCTGGATGTGCGGTTAATGACTGCACTCCAAGTGCTCCAAGAGTGCTCTTACGTACATTCCCGTAGGAGACTCTGCTGACAGGGTTTGCGATGAGGAGCGACCCGAATTTTCGACGCTTTTGGCCCATATACTCGCACAACATGCCATTTACTTTACCTACCTTACAACGTGCAACACGCCAATCCGAATGGCCAGACGCATCATCTATTCCCCCGACTGTCTCCCGTGTCTTTCGCCCAACCAGACCCGGACCCCACTTCCCCCTCCCCCGCCCTTTTGCCCGCTCGGACGCTCTTGTCCCAAGCGGCCGAAGCGCGCCCCGAGAGACGCAGACACCCCCCCCCCCCCCCACCCCCCACCCCCCCCCACCGCCGCTGTGCGTCGTGCTCCGCAGCCGCAGGGTCTGCTGCTCTCTCTGCCGTGCTCGCGCGGCGGTCCCGCCGGGCCCCGCGCCCTCGCCGCCCGGCCGGGGCTGGAGAGGCTCATCAGAGTCCGATGCCGCGCTCCTCGCACACGGCCACCAGCTCAGGCTGCTTGTGGCCCACCTCGAGGTACTGCACGCGAGGGGAGGTGCGATGAGCATTGGGCGGGGGAGGGGCGTGTGGCGAGGGGGGGCGTCTCGCGCCTTCAGGCTCGGGGCGGCCCCCTCCTTGAGGGCGGCGGCCAGCGCCTTGCAGCCCTCGTCGCTAAGCTTGTTTTCGTTGAGATAGAGCTTCTCGAGCCGCGGCGCTGCCCCCTCCTTGAGGGCGGCGGCCAGCGCCTTGCAGCCCTCGTCGCCAATCTTGTTGTAGCTTAGAGAAAGCTCCTCGAGCCGCGGCGCTGCCCCGCTCGCGAGGACCTCCGCCAGCTGCGCCGCCTCCGCGTCGCCCCAGCCGAGGCCGCGGTAGGACAGCTCGGTCGCCTTGCCAAACTGCTCCTCGAAGGCGGCCTCGTACAGCTGCTTCACGAGCGGTTTGTCGTCCTTGCCGTTGGTGAAGCTCTTCTTCTCCAGCTCCGCCGCGAACGCAGACGGCAGCAGCGGAGGGCGCCGGCCGCCGGCCTGGGTGCAGTCGCCGATGAGGCTGCCGCAGTCGTACTCCTTGCCGACGCGCATCTTGCCGAGGTCGAGGGAGAGGTCGCCGGACTTGGTAAGGCTCGCCCAGGCGTTCTCGGTGAAGCACCAGCCGCGGTCAAAGTACTTGGCAACGTTGGTGCCCTCGGCCTGGTCCTCCGCCTTGTGGCCGTCCGGGAAGGAGGTCAGCCGCAGCACGGTCGTGTGCTGGTGGGAGTAGAGCGTGCCGAGGCAGCTCAGCCCCTGCTTGAAGAGCGCGTTCTGCTCCTCGGTGCGCAGGACGCCGTTGGGGGGGTCGGGGTGCTGGTGCAGCGAGCCGAAGTCCCAGAAGACGCCGAGCCGCGGGATGTCAATATGGCTGAGCAGGGCCTTGAGCGCCCTCGCGACGCGGGAGAGGTTGGCTCCGCGCGGGTCGGGGTGGTCCTTGGTCAGCCACGGGTAGGAGAGCGCGGCGACGGGCAGGTCATACTCGGTCGCCTCGACGAGGTCGGCGAAAGAGAGGAAGGCCTCCTTGGGCAGCGCCTGGCGGTGGGTGAGGACGCCGCCCGCCTCGGCGTGGCTGATGATCCACTGCGCGTCGAGGAGGGCGACGGCGCCGCTCGCGAGGACACGCTCCAGGTCGCCGCCGCCGAGCTTGCGCCACCGCGCCAGCTTCTCCTCGTAGGTCAGACCCGGCTTGCTCGTGCCGCAGCCCATCGCTTCGCCTGCCTGTGTAAGGCCGATCGACTTTGAGCACCTGCCTGTGGGAAGGCGATCGTGGAAGAATTTAAACAAAACAACTCTCTCTCACAGCAGACAGGCTCGACACAGGTGCGAACTGGCGCGTGCTAGTACTATCACCGGCACACCACCGGAGCCGCCTAAGCGACTCCGTTAAGAACGGCAATGCACTTAGCTCCGTGCACAATGCCGCTGTCCCCGCACGCTCGCCCCCAATGGGGCGGGGTTGAATGGGCTAGCACTGGCGTGGCGTTGACATGAGCACAAAGTTGCTAATGTGCGTAGACAAACACAGAGTAGGGTTGAAATCGTCCACGTAAGGCTTAGGGAGTGCTTGGGGTGGCCTCAGGCATCCCCAAGGGAGTCGCAGCGGTGCCCCATAAGCAGCTTAGCGATTGTCGAACCTCGAAGCGCGTTCGTTTGAAGAAAGGCACACGGTACATCGGGCCACCGGAGAGTCACCGGTAAACTTCGACACTTTGAGGGGTGAGAGCGTGCATTATTGTGGCATATCATGTCACATAAGGTCGAGCTTGACCGCAGAAGCATCAAGAAGCGGATACTCCAGCTCGACTGTGCCGGCAAACTGCCTCCTCACGCCGGCCGGCTGCCGGCAGCCGTCGCGGCCCGTGGCGTGCTCCAGAGAGGGAGAGAGGTCGAGTCCGCATGGCTCAGGCCGGCCAGAAGGTGTGTGGCGACGGCACCGTGGCAGGAGTGCGGAGAAGAGCTCGCCGAACGCGAGCAGCGGAAGGCCGAAGTGTGCCAGCGCGAGAGCCTCGCGAACGGGTGCAGAAGGAGCTCGCCGTGACACGATGCCGGGCGGTGGTGGTGCTCTGGCGGCTGTGCACAGTGGGAAAGGTCAGGCTGCAACAGCGTAGCACGATGGTAGTGCCCCGCTGCAGCCTGGCCTGACATGCACAGGGCGAACAGAGACGGGACTATCATCGCCTGGCGCTCGTCTGGGCAAACTTTGACCGCCGCCCGGCTCGCCACGAGCACGCAGCGACAAAATGATGACCGTGTCGAAGTTGAGGCTGGTCGAGAGGAAGAGGCTGCCGTGCGAGCCGGCAACTGGCTGGCTCGGCGTGAACGGCCGGCGGCGACTTTTTGCCGAAGAGCGTGCCTGCCGAAGAGCGAGTCTGACTCAAAGTGCACGGAGTGGGCGCCGCCGACCGTCGGGAAGAGTCCGATGGGTGCCAGGAGGATCCATAGAGCGATGAAGGCGCAAATTGCGCCGCCGAAAGCGGCGGTAGAGGCCAGGACGTGCGCGTGGGCCGGTCGGGCCACGACCCGGGGCGAGCGATCGAGGGCCGCGGGGCTCGCCCCGCCGGCCGAGCGGTGCGAACGGCCGGTCGCCCGCTTCGGGTTGGACCCGCCGGGCGGTCCGGCGGCGGATTGCATGGCCGGGCGGGCCTCCGGGAGGCAGGCGGGGCCGCGACAGCGGCAGGGCAGAAAATCCCATTCGGAGAGCGTGTGGTCCGACCCCTCTGCTACTTTCAATGATAGGGACAACAAAAGAACTCTCTCTCACAGCACACAGGCTCGACACAGGTGCGAGCTGGCGCGTGCTAGTACTATCACCGGCACACCACCGGAGCCGCCTAGGCGACTCCGTTAAGAACGGCAATGCACTTAGCTCCGTGCACAATGCCGCTGTCCCCGCACGCTAGCTCGTTCACCGTCTGCCACGCCACGGCGGTGTGGAGAACGACAGACAAGCGCTGCATCTGCAGCCCGTGCGCCAGTTCTTGGTGGTCCATGTGACCTCATCGAGGTGCTGAGCGTGCGAAAGTTTGTTACTCAGCTGGTCCGCCGCCTGCCGAAGAATTTTGCGGACGCCGTCCCCGAAGCCGCCGAACGTCTCGAAGTCGAGCAAATGCAGGTCGCAATTCTTCTCCCGCGCGAACCGGTAGTCGCCCTTCTCGTAGTGGGCCGTCACAGGTGCCCCCGCCTCCGCCTCCCCGTCACTCTCCCCCCCTCCTCCTCTTCCGCCGCCGCCGCCTCCGCGCCTCTGCATCCTCCGCCTCCCTCCCCCCCTCCCCCCCCCCTCCGGCCGCGGCCATGCAGCATGCCCTAACACTAAGTCGAGCAGCGCCCGCTCGGTGTTGCCGAAGGCGACAAAAGCCCCCTTCCAGCCGAGCCGATCACCACCCTTGCACGCAAGCGAGCTCGTAAGTTTCAAGTCGCCAACGAGGCGCACATGCCCTTTGCCGATGTTCGCCGCCGCCACACGTCAGGTTGTTTTGGGTTACTGTAACTGAGGTGTGCAGTCGGCTCCATCTCGATGAGCATGCCCCACGCCGAGCGAAGGGTCTTGACGAGTCGTTTGAGCAGGTATTTGTGTCGTGTCGCGTGCTTCGCACGCGGGTTGACCATTGCGGCATCGCCGAGTTCTTCGTGCGGCTTGCCGTTTGGCGCCTTCTTGCCCGCCTCCACCGCCTGGCAGGCAACATCGAGCGGGAGGCCGAGGCGGCGCTGAACTGTAATGCGCATCGCCCACGTCTCCATCTTCATATCATCCCGCATGGGGATCGCATTCAGGAAGGCGCCAGCCCCCTCCTGGCTGACTGCGACGAACCGAATCGCCTCACGCCAGCACTTGTGGTTCTTGCACCTGCCAGTCTTGTAGCGGCCGCCCCGCCGGGATGCCTCGCTGACGAAGGCTTCGGCGAGGGCGAGCCAGTTGTGATGGTGTACGCCGGAGGTGTACCGCCGCTGCGCCTGCTGTAAGAACTCGCTGGTAGACGAGAACTCCGAAAGATGCAGCAGCTCCGCCGCCGGCGTAAGCTTGGGCGGGTGGTAGCGGCGCCGTGGCACCGCCTTGGTCTCCTGGAAGGGCCCGACGACGTCTTGGTATAGCGTGCGCCCATCCCACTTACGCCACGTCTTGCCGACCTCGTCGCGAAGGGCGCGGAGGCGTTTGTGAGCCTCCCGAAGCTCGTCGAAGCGCTCTCCCGGCGCGAGGGCCACGTTGAGGTCGCGGAATGGCTCGTGCAGCTCGCGTATCGACCGCGTGACGAGGGCCCACGTGCCGACCCACGCCGCCTCACGGATGTCCATGGCACTGGTCAGGCCCATACCGCCCATCTTGACCGGAAGTCGGGCCTGCTGAACAGCGACCCGCCACCGTGGGCTGTTGCGTCCGACCCGCGCGCCACCCACGAGGGTGTAGAGCGCCTCCTCCATCAGGCGGTCGTGCTCGCGCGCGGCGTCCTGGGTCACTGACGGCGGCAGTGCGAAGGAAGAAGGTGAGCGTGGTGTTAAAAAGAAAAGGGGAAGACGTTGGGCGTGCGCCACTGCGCGCGCCTGTCACTGAGGCCCCTCCCCGAAAGGCAAGTTTTAGCCACATGAAACCGAGACCCCTCCCCACCGCCCCGACCCCCCCACCCCCTTGCTCCCCTCCCCCCCTCGGGAGGGCCGAACTGAGGCGCCCGAGGGGACCCCGCAATTCCCTTCCCCCCTCGGAGGGCCGGACTGAGGCGTCGAGGGCCCCGCTCTTTCCCTCGCATAGCGGCCACTCTTCGGATCGCTGGTCGAGCGACCCGGGGGATGCCCCGCGCGCCTGACCCAGGCGCGAAAACGAATCTGCGAGGCGTGGCCGCTCACGCGGCCCGATGGGGAGGAACGGGGCGAGCCCCCTCCAACCCACCCGCGCTAGGTCTCGGGTTTGACGCACGGGGTCACTCCCGCGAAACCCGTGAACTAGCCGGGGCAGTCGGAGAAGTGGCAACTCCGTGCACTGACGGTCGGCCGTCAGAAAACACGCCTCCGTGGCTCGGGTTACACCAATCCTCGCTACCCAACGCGGCCAAAGGATATCCACCTCGAGAACCTCGAGAGAAAAAGAAAAGATTTCCGCGCTCCGCTTGGTTGCTGTCCGAGTCGAAAACCACATCCTCCACGAGCGCCCATGTGCTCGCTGCTCGCATCATGTGATGCGTGGACTCTCCTCTCGACTGGCCTCAGCCTCTGCAACGTCATCAACTTCGTATCAATCGCGAACCAGATCTCGCTCATCGCTGGCAAGAAAGGCATCTCACCCTTTGCGGAGACGCTGAGCCAGATCAAGAGAGATTTCCCGACGACGCGCGCCCGCTGGCAGTTCTTTCCTTCGGTGTTTTGGCTGACAGGATCGAGCGACGCTGCTCTGCTGCTGGTGCCGCTGGTCGGCGCTGCCACCGCTCTGGCCAGCGCCGCCGCCTGTCTGATCGGCGTCGCCGGAGTGTTGCCATGCGCTCGCGTGGCGTGCTGGGCCATCTTGCGAAGCCTCGACCTGCCCGTCGGGCTGCTCTATCCGTGGGACGCGCTGCTGCTGGAGGCGGCCGCTTTCCACACCTTGCTGCCGTCGACGCCCGGCGTGCCGCCGCACCCGTGGGTCGCGGCGTCCTTCCGCTGGCTGCTCGCGCGCGTCATGCTTGGCTTCGGCAAGAAGAAGTTCCTCGGCACCGACGCCTCGCACTCGTGCTACATCAAGAACTTCCTCATCGCGCAGCCGCTCCCGTCGCCACTCGGCTGGCTCGCGTGCCGGCTGCCGCTCGGCCTCTTCCAGGCGGCCCTCGCGGTGATGTTCCTCGTGGAGTGCGTCGCGCCCGTCATCCTGCTCTGCGCGGGCGGCGCCGCGCGCGCAGGCGCCGCCCTCAGCATCGCCGCCCTCATGGTCGGCATCCAGGTCGGCGGGAACTTTGGCTACTTCAATGTGCTCACCGCGGTGCTGTGCCTCAGCGGCCTCGACACTTCCGCGAGCGCCCTCGACCCGCTGCCGCCGCTCTCAGTCTCGGAGGGCCTGCTGCGCGCGCTGCTGGGCGCCCACTTCGCGCTATCGTGCCTCTTCCTCCTCTTCGACTCGTGGTGCAGCACCGCGTGGCCCTACTGGCCTCAGCTCGCCCTCGCGCGGAAGCCGTGGGTGCAGGCCCTCGTCACGTCGTGCCGCCTCGTCGCCGACCAGCGGCTGCTGCACGCCTACGGTGTCTTCCCGCCCAACTCGAACCCGCCGGTCCGCATGGCCGCCGTCTTCGAGGGCCGCGCCGCTGGCGAGTCCGCGTGGCGCCGCTACGAGTGGCGCTATCTGCCCTCCTCGCCGCGCAGCGCGCCGCGCTTCGTCGCGCCGCACCACCCGCGCCTCGACCATTCGATCTTCTACGTGAGCCTCGGCGTGGGCCCCGACAACCTCCTCGCTAGCATCAACAGCCCGCGGCCGTACAGCTTCGCCAAGGACTCGCTCGTGCACCGCATCGCCCACCTCCTCCTCGACGGCAACACGCCCGCCGCGCGGCGCATCTTCCGCAACGAGCCCTTCCCGTCCTCAGCCGCACCGCCCGACCAGGTGCGCGTCCTGCTGCTCGCGCTCGAGCCGACGAGCGTGCGGGAGGCGCGCTCCTCCGGCGTCTACTGGACGGAGAGTGTCCTCGGCGAGCACTTGCCACCGATCCGCCGCGACGGCCCCACCCGTGCCCCACCCCATCGAGAGCGCGTCGGCCGGCGCCATCCGCTCCTCTTCCACCCCGACCTGCTGCCCGTGTGGCGCTCTCGCGTCCCCGAGCTCTCCCGCCTCCTCGCCGCGCCGCTGCCGCACAAGGAGCGGCCGGGGGCGGCGACAGCCAACGGCGTGCCCACGGCTACGCGCCGTGCGTCGCGCAGTCCGCTGCGCGCGCGACTGACGCCGAGCGGCAGCGGCGACAATGGCGGCCGCAACGGCGGTGCCAGCGGCGGCGGCGGCGGCATGAGCGCGCAGGACGCCGCGGGGCACTTGGCGGAGCTCAGCCTCGAAGGCCACGCGCATGCCGCCTCGCTCTCCCGCCTCTTCTGGGAGGACTTTGTGCCGTCCGTCGGCCGGGCGGGCGCGACTGCGTCGTGGGCGGCGGGCGAGGGCCTCGTCGCACGTGCCGAGGCGCTGCGGGCGCGGCTCGACGAGGCGGTCGCGCGCGCGACGCCGCGGCAGCCGGCGTCGACGCACGAGCTGGAGCTCATCCTCGGCGGCGTGGTGCTGCGCTTGCTGCCGCGCCTCGAGGAGCGGCACATGAGGCGCACGCTGCCGCGGCTTGGCGGCGCGGCGCCGTCGTACTTGCACCTCGTCCTCGTCGCGCATTGCCTCGTGCTCCGCGGGCGGCTCGCGACGTCGCGTTTTCTGCTGGGCGACGACAGCGCCCTCGAGGAGGTGACCATCGACGAGGTGCTCGAGCGCGGCCTGAGCTTCTTCTCTGTGCTGTGGACGGAGAAGCTGCTCTTTCACGCGACCAAGTACTTCGTCGCCGAGGAGATCCAGCGCAAGTACTCCACGCCGATGCAGTTTGGCCACCCGTCCCTGCTCCCCGGCGCGCTCGTGCTGCTGCCGCATCTGGCGGCGGCGCTGCGGCCGCTCGTCTGGAGCGAGGACGCGGCGGCGGCCTTCCCGCAGTGGCACCCGCCGCGCGCGTGGGCGGACTGGACGAGGCTTGAAGAAGTGGGCGGTTAGACGCGTGGAGGGATCCTAAAAAAGCCTGCGTCTCGTAAAAGTCCCTTCTAAGTGCCTCGGAGCCACACCGCAAACCCCCGCTCCCCGCCGGTAGAGTTCGGAGTCTCGACGAGCGAAGTCAGAGACGCGCTAGCATATGCCCCGAGTCAGTGCGCAATGGGCCCACATAGGTGACCCGCCCACTCGAGAATATGCGGCGTCCGGATGCTAGTGCTTGAGAGAAGGCGCACCAACAAGTCAACGCGGCACGGCCCGTTTATTGGCTGTCTGCGGAGATTCTGTCTCTCTTAGCACACACAGTGAGTCGTTACTCTGCATCGCTGGGGGGCGGCTCGCCGCCTCGGGTACTCAGGTGCGAGGGTTGTGTGTGTGCGGGAGTTGGTTGTCGGGAGGGAGGGGCAGGCTGCTCACCAACGGCACCGGGCCAGTGCTTGCACTTTGAATGCCGCGTGGGGCTCCTGCCCGTGTCCCGGGCGTGGAGATGCGAGGGTTATGCATAGCGTCGCCCCCCCCTTGCCCCACCACTCGTGTGTGTGGAGACGTTTACCCTGGATCTACCTTATACTGTTGAAGACGGCACCGACGACCGCGCAGCCGCCTAGTCGACGGCCACACACACACACATAGTGTCCTTACCACTCAGGGACTGCATCTGCGCAGTTTCGTACCGCTGCGGCGCGGTTTTGCAAAAACCGTTCTGCAGCGGCGCGGTTTTGCCCTTCACCTGCAGTCGTAGATCAATAGTCAAGGTGGGCCACAGGGCCGCGGGCCAGGACTCTTGTTTGTAAGTTTTGGCAGTCTATTTCTGCCACCTGCCAGTACTTTGGATACAGCTTGTGAGTGGTCACTACCCCTGGACTGCATCTGCGCAGTTTCGTACCGCTGCGGCGCGGTTTTGCAAAAACCGTCTGCAGCGGCGCGGTTTTGCCCTTCACCCGCAGCCTGGATTGATAGTCATTGTGGGTGTGGGGGCCGCGGGCCAGGACTTTTGTTTGAACAAAGTTTTGACAGTACATTTCTGTCGGGCCTTGGAACAGCTTGTGAGTGGTCACTGAAGACCTTCACAGTTGGTAGCGGCGGGGCAACGATCCCCGGGACATTACGACAACATGTCGTCGACGGACAAGCTGGTGATTCCGGCCTACAAACACGGCTCCGAGCGGGAGTTCAACGAGTGGTTCCGCAACCTGCGGACCGCGGCAAAGCAACACAAGTACCTCCTCGACATCATCGAGGTGGGCACCATCCGGCCGGGCGCGGAGCGCGAGGCCGAGGCGGTCGCGCTGCACGTGCGCTACAAGAACATCGGCACTGCGGACGGCCTCATCCCGGCCATCATCGACAAGTACTTCGGGGACCTGGCGGTGACTCTGTCGCGCCAACTCTACGGTGCGCTGCAGAACGCCGTCAAGGACGACGACACGCTGGCCGAGATGTTGGCGGACGAGGACGCCGACCACTACGACGACATCAAGAAGGGCATCGCGGCGATGAAGTCGCTCATCGAGTCGGAGGACACGAACTCCAAGAACGTGCGCACGAAGGCGCTGCGCGCGGATCTCGAGAAGGCGTACTCCCCCGACGCTCTCAAGGACCTCACGTCCGCGAGCCTCGCCAAGTTCAAGACGGGCATCGAGCTGGCGAACAAGTTCCTCAAGGGCTCCCAGTGGCACCTCCCCGACGAGGTGATCGAGGAATACATCCTCGACGCGATCGCCGCCAAGGGGGCCACGCTCGGCGCAAACATGCGCGTGCAGATCGGCATGCAGCGCCAACTCGCCGCGCAATCAGGCAAGACGTACGGCCTCAAGGCGTCCACGCTCGCGATGCAGGGCATCCTCGACCAAGACAACGCGGACCGCGCCAACGAGGCCAAGGCGGCTGCGCAGGCGGCGTTCGAGGCGGAGATTGCCTCGCAAGGCGTGCTCAAGGAGAAGCTCGCGGCCGCCGAGTCCCAGGTCGCCGCCCTCCAGGCGCAGATCAAGTCCGACAAGGGCGGCGGGGACCGCGGCGGCCGCGCAGCCGCTGGGCGCAAGCCGTGCCCCCACTGCAATGGGTTGCACGGTGGCAAGTGCATCGGCGACCTCATCTGCAAGGGGGTCCCTGTCGCCAAGGTGCTCGAGGAACTCCCCGACCGCATCGACCACGAGGCGAAGGTGCGCATGGCCCAGTCCTCGTACAAGAAGGTGTGCGCCAAGTCCCCCGGCCGCACCCTCCCGCAAGACCCCTTCGCCAAGAAGTCGGACTCCACCGCGGCCAACCACGAGGAGGTGCGGGCGGCGCTGGCCGACTCTGTCACCCGCACGTTCGACCCGGACGGCATCGTCGGCGGCTTTGTCGCTGGCGTCGGCACCGACCAGGTCGAGGACACCTTCCCCGACTCCAACCCCACCGACACGCTCGCCATCCTCAAGGCCAAGACGGCGGCGCGCAATGCGGCGGAGGCACGGGCGCGCGGCGGGCTGTGGGTCAAGTTCACCTCGTTCGTCACCGCGCTGCCTCGCCCGTACATCGGCGCTTCCATCCTACTCGTCCTGCTCGCGTGCCTCATCCCGGTCTACATGGGCTCGCCTGCCTCGATCGGCACGCCTGTGGCCGACGCCGTGGACGAGCCCTCGAACATGGGCGTGATGGTCGAGTCCGTCACCGCACTACCCCTCGAGCTGTCCACCGGGCCGGCGACTGGCTCAGGTGGCGGAGCAGAGTACGCCATCGAGGAGGACCCGCTCCAGCCGATCTACCGCAAGGTCGCGGGCGACATGTTCCGCGCGGTGAATAACATCGACGTGCCCAAGACGGTCCCGCTCGTCCTCTCGTACACGTGCATCATGCTCGCCATGTACGTGGCGCGCATGGACGCGATGCAGGCACACGCGCTTGTCGGGCATGTCAAGGTCGTCGACGCGTACGACACGACCGCCGGTGTGAACATGCCGGGATCGTATGCCGCTGGCGTCGACTCCAAGGCCGGCATGAACATGTTCCCGACGCCCGACTTCTTCCCTCAAGGGTGGCGCGAGCCCGAGAAGCCCATCTACATCCGCTGCGCAAACAACGACTACCTCAAGGCGAAGGGCGTCGGCACCGCGTACGCCTTCGCGCTGGCTGACCCGACCAAGCCGCAGGACACCAAGGTTGTGAACACCGAGTGGGTGAACGCGCTGTACGCGCCCGGACTCGCCATGCCTCTCGTCAGCGTCAAGGAGTGCAAGGCGCAGAACATCGTGGTCCGCTTCGACCTCTGCCCACCACGCCTCAACTACCCCTCCGGGCAGACCATCTACTTCGGGGAGGACTTCAACATCCACCTGATGCCGCTCGGCGCATCCGTCGGCGCCAACGCCGCCAAGGCCATCGTGCGCGGCAAGCCGGGGCGGCGCCCGACGGATGGCACCTTCTGGCGGCACGCCCTGTGCATCTCCGGCGACGCGCTAAAGGATCTCAGCAAGATCGCGGACGGCGTGCCAGACCTCTCCAAGATGGACCGCAACGAGGGCCTCGACGACGCCGCGCTGCAGGCGAACGCCAAGTACCACGCGCGGCGCAGCACCGGCCGGCCACTGGCCACTCGCTTCGGAGGCTCGTCGCACTACGACCTCTGGTCGCCCAAGGGTGTGGTAGGCGTCGATGGGCACCGCTACGCACTCATGGTCGTCGACGAGCACACCAGCACCATCACGCCGTACATCCTGCAGACCAAGGGCCAGACGCCTGCCTACCTGCGCAAGTACTTCGCCGAGAACGAGGGAAAGGACGGCCACACGTTCCGCGGAGGGGTTGCGTTCTGCGACAACGAGGTCGTCCTCAACTCCAGCGCCGTGCGCGAACTCTGCCTCAAGTACGGCATCACCCTCCGCAACAGCTGCCCCTACGAGCCGTGGCAGAATGGGGCGTGCGAGCGTGCGAACGCTACCTGCGGCAGGATCGTGCGGGAGATGATGGCGCGCGCAGGGGGGCATGGCGCCACCCAGCTCTACCAGTACTGGGGCTACGCCTGGGTGTACGCGGCCACCATCGCCAACGCCACCTTTGCCGTGCGCGACACCGGCAAGTCAGCGTACGAGCTCAAGACCGGGCAGCGTCCCAAGATGAACATGTTCTACCCGTGGGCGTGCAAGATGATCGTCAAGTCGCCCCCCCACCTTGTGGCGAACGGTGTCTCACCCACGGGCGAGATGGCGGCCTTCCTCGGCATCTCGCGCACTTCGCCCGGCTGGAAGTACGTCATCACCGAGGGTCCGCGCAAGGGGCACATCGGCACCACCACGCAGGCGACCTTCTGCGTCAACGAGCTCTGGAACGGCATCGAGTACCGTGCTCCTACCTCCGACCTCACCCCGACGGACATCGAGGGCGCGTGGCCGGAGCCTGTGACCGCGGACGAGACGCCCGACGAGTCGGACAAGGCTACGCTCGACAACAACGTGACCCGCGGCGACTCCGTCTTCCTCCCCACCACCGACAACCACGCCGGGGGGCTGACCCTTGACGAGGAGGTGGTGATCATGCCAGACCCGGCCAATGACGGCAACGTCAACCCGCCCGCAGCGGGTGCGCCTGCGCCGCGCACCACTCGCAGCCGCGGCGGCGTCTCGACGGGCGAGTACAACAACATGCTCAACGCCCGCCTCGCCGCCAATGCCACGCCCTTCGGCATCTGGGCGGCTGCGGCGGCCGCATCCCCATCGTCGTCGGTCTACCGCAACACCACGGACCAGTGCGTCGCGTACATGTCGAGCGTGGACGGCCAGATCATGCCCATGCCGGACAACATCGTGCCCAAGCACTACAAGGACATCGCCAACATCCGCGACCCCAAGCTGCGCGACGCGTGGTACAAGGCGTATGACACCGAGTTCCTCGGCCTCATCCAGAACGGCACGCTCAAGCCCATGCGCCGCCCCGCCAAGGTGCGCGTCCTCCCGCTGAAGGAGATCGCCTCCCGGAAGTCCGACGGCCGGTGCAAGTGGCGCGGCTGTGTCATGGGCAACCTGATGCGGCCCGGCGTCGACTTCACCAAGACCTTCGCGAGCGTCGTCCGCTACGGCACGACCCGCACCGTGCTCAACATGGCCGCGCAGGAGGACATGGAACTCATCACGTGCGACCAGCCCATGGCGTACACCTGGGCGGAGCGCGGGGAGGGCGAGACCTGGTACTGCGAGATGCCGAAGGGGCTCAAGGGCAAGCCCGAGTACTGCTACATCGATCCCATCACCGGCGAGGAGAAGGACATGGTGTGCGAGGTCGGCAACCTCTACGGCGCACCATCCGCAGGTAACGCTTGGTGGAACCACGTCAAGTCCATCAACAAGGCGTTTCCTGGGCTCGTTCAGTCCGAGGCGGACCCGAGCTGCTTCATCCTCACCCGCAACAGCACGAAACTCATCGTCGTCATCTACGTGGACGACTTCGGCATCTTCCACTCCGGGACCACCGCTGGCAAAGCGCTCGCGCACGAGTACATCGAGCACTTCAACAAGCACGTCGGCAAGCCGCTCAAGGTCCACGAGGGAAAGGTGCACGAGTTCCTCGGTCTCACCATCACCAAGACGCAGACCGGTTTCAAGCTGTCTGCCAGCAAGTACATCGACATGCTGCGCGCGCGCTTCTTCCCCTCAGGCGTCACGCACGCGGGCTACAAGGTGCCCGCGGACAAGGACCTCCCGTCCATCGTCATCAGCGCAGCCGAGAAGAAGACCGCGCCCGACCCGCAGCTCCTCCAGCGCTGCCAGTGCCTCATCGGCAGCCTCATGTTCGCCACCAACGCGCGCCCCGACATCCAGTACACCGTCTCGCAGCTGGCGCGCTGCATGGCTTGGCCCGACGCGAACATCGAGGCCGCCGCCGAGCGCTGCCTCATCTACCTCATCGGCACGCAGGACCTCGGCCTCCACTACGAGCGCGTTGCCGACCCCAAGCTCTTCGGCTGCTCCGACGCGAACTGGTGCACCCGCCAGAGCACCTCCGGCTGCGCCTTCAAGATCGGCACCGCGATCATCTCGTACTTCTCCAAGAAGCAGGGTCACATCTCCCTCTCGACGTTCGAGGCCGAGATCTCTGCCGGCACGCTGGCGGCTTGCGAGGCGGTCCACCTGCGCTCGCTCCTCGCGTCGCTCGGCTACAAGCCCAAGGGCCCGACCGTCATCAAGATCGACAACACGGCCGCGCTGCGCGTCGCCGAGGACCCGGTCATGCACGACAAGACGAAGCACATCCTGCGCAAGGAGCTCAAGATTCGCGAGCTCGTCGAGTCCGGGGAGGTCAAGGTCGAGTACGTCGAGAGCCTCAAGAACTTCGCCGACTTCTTCACCAAGCCGCTCCCGCGCAAGGAGTTCGAGTCGTTCCGCAAGGAGATCATGAACGACACCGCCTAGGACGGCACAGAGGGGAAACGCCGACTTCCCCTTCATCAAATGTAGTCGACAACCGGCAGTATGGGCGCTCCTGGAGCTCCCCGAGTCACCTGTATGTTTGTCCTCCACCCTTGAGGAGGCTGCGCAATTGTGCGCGCGATAGTAGGAGATGCAGGAGTCGTCTAGCTTCTTCAGATCCTCAGCCTCGCTACCCGATGCGAGGATGGGGGGCTGTTGAAGACCGACGACCGCGCAGCCGTCTAGTCGACGGCCACACACGCACACACATAGTGTCCTTACCACCCCTGGACTGCATCTGCGCAGTTTCGTACCGCTGCGGCGCGGTTTTGCAAAAACCGTTCTGCAGCGGCGCGGTTTTGCCCTTCACCCGCAGCCTGGATTGATAGTCATTGTGGGTGTGGGGGCCGCGGGCCAGGACATTTGTTTGAACAAAGTTTTGACAGTACATTTCTGTCAGACCTTGGAACAGCTTGTGAGTAGTCACTGAAGACCTTCACAGAAACAGCCGACATGCGGCTTGTGGCAGCACGACATGCCGAGGGCCCGTGGCTGAGCTAGGCGGCCGTCGGCGGTGGCGGGGCGGGTGGCGGCATCGGAGGCGTTGTCGGCGGCGGCGGCGCCGCAGGCGGCCTGACGATCGGACGAAGCGCCGGCCAGTTCGGCACTTTCATCCCGTACATCGTCGGCCGCTTGCCGTCCGTCTTCGCCGCCTCGAGGTCGGCGAGCTGGTCCTCCAGGTTGGCCAGCAGGGTCGGCGCCCGCACCGACATCTCCACCTTCGACGTCTTGAGGAGCGCAACCGCCTTCTTCCGAATCTCGTAGCGAAGCCACGGCTTCAGCCAGGGCGGGAAGTTGTCTTGACCGATCCAAAGTGAATCTCGCCGTCGTCGTGCATCATCACGATATTGACCCGCCCCGTGCCGCGCCCCACCCGCTCGAGCTCTCCAACCTCCCCGCTGGCACCGTCAGGTCGAGTTGCGTCAGCATGCAAACCGCCCGAAATATGCTCTGCCGCTCCATCCCTCGCATCGCCGGGCGCTTGCGAATGATGAGCCGCGCCGCACCGAGCCCCGTCTTCGGCTCGAACTTCTCGAACTGGCAGACCGCGTTGATGTTGTCCATCCGCTGCAGCTGCAGCTTGTTTAGGAGCGGTTGCTGCTGGTCGCTCGGGGGGGGGAGAGCGGCAGAGAGGGGTCGGTCATGTCGCGCACCACCCCCTCCCCGGGCGAGCGGACGCAGAGGCCCTTCCCGTGCTTGCGTAGCGCCGTGCGCGCCCGCCACACCTTCGGGTGGAGCAGGAACGCGCGCAGCCGCGCTCGCGTGGTGCCCCGACAGAGGCGGTGTGGCGGTCGTGCCATCTTCCAGAGCGCCTTGTGCATCTCGCGGTCGAAGTAGCGCTCCGAGAGTACGATCATCCCCCTCCGCGCGCACGTGTCCACGGCCTGCCTGACCGCCTCCTCCTCCGCCTTCGCGTGGTCCGAGCGCGCGGCTCCCTGGATCTCTGCGCGCGCAAGGAAGCGCAGGGAGGTGGGCTGAGATAAAACAGGCCCATGGTGTGTGCGTTGCGAGCTGCGGTCGCAAGTTGGTGTGCCGGGTGCGACGGCTGTGTGCGCCGTCCGATTCTGCCGGAGATGTCCCGAGAGGCCGCCGCGCAACCGCATGGCTATCTATACTCTAGAGCTCACTGCGAATCCCGACTTTCAAGAGATCGTGCACCGTGCTCTGGCCCCGTTGGTCCTTTTTCACCCGGAATTTCGGGCACTTGGGGGACGGGCGGGTCGAAGGCGACATGCGGCGGCGTGTTGCTGTCGGTTGAGGCGGCGGGTCTCCGCCGCGGGTGTGAAGAAGGAATTGGCGATGGACGGAGGCCTTGCAAAAGCGATCGCCTTCTTGGCGTGGCTTGCCCTTCAGCTGGCTATCACCTCGATTAGATTTTCGGAGCTCGAAAAGTAAGTACCGCGGCTGGCGGGGGGGGGGGGGGCCGGGGCAGGGGGGGGGCGGGGGCGGGGAAACCCCAGGGGGGGGGTTTTTCTTTTTGTGACGCTAGGCGGCAAATCATAAAATAACATCCAACTCTGACTCCCCACCGCTCTCTCAGATGTTCGGGTCGTAGCCCGAGAAGGTCTTCATCGACGGCATCCGCTTGGGCCCCAGGTGCCGGCCCGCGCTGATGCAGTAGTACTGAGAGAGCGTCTTGGCGGCACTTTCCTCGAGGCAGCCGCCAATCGACCGCGTGACGCGCTCCATGTGCGCGGGAGCGCCGGCGCGGTCGACGCGCCAGCGCGCGTGCTCGACGCTCCCGGACCCCATGAAGCCGTCGCCGCGCGAGCGGGCGAGAAACCACGACTCGAGGCCGCACATGTAGGTCGCGTCGACCAGGCGCTCATGACGGTCCCATAGCTCCACTCGTTGCGCGAGAGGTGCTCGTACTCGCACGGTCGACTCGGCCGGGTTGACGCTGATGCGAAGCTCGTACTCGCTCGTCATGAGCGCCTTGCCGCGCGCCGTGACGCTCTCGGCACGCTCGCCGTGCGTCAGCTGAGCCTCCAGATCGAGACCGAGCTCCAGCGCCTTGCGCAGCAGCCAGGCGCGCGTGCCGTGGCACACGTCCATCCCTGGGCCCGCTGCGGCGATTGCGCCGTCGACCGCCGCCCTCCGGAGGAGCTGCTCCTGCTGGACGGTGGTGGCCACCGAGCCGGCGGGCATGACTTGGCCCGTCCGGAAGAGCGCCAGCAGCGAAAGCTCTTCGAGGCGGCGTGGAGCATATCTGCCGTTCGGGTCGCTCGCCTGGGCCCGCTCCGGCGGCCCGGGGCGGGGGACGTCGCCTTTGTCGAAATCTACGTCGTCGCTATCGTCGCCGCCGCCGCCGCCGCCGCCGTACTTGTCATCGTCGTCATCGTAGTCGTAGTCCACTGGCAGCTGCAGCGTCTGGATCTCCTCGCGACTGCGCGGGGCGGCCGCCGCGGCGCGCAGCAACGACACCCGCGTGCAGAGCGCATCGTGCGAGCGCTTGTACTCGCGGCTCGAGGGCTCCAGCCGCATGGCCAGCACGTAGACGGCAGCGGCGTCGAGGATGCGGCCCATCGCGACCAGCGCCTCTGCCCTCCGTGCGTGGCCCTTGGCCCGGGCCGACACTCGCTCGCCGCTTCGGCGTGCGCTAGCGCACGCGCGCCACCGCCCAGCTTGAGGTGCGACAGAGAGGCGTTGGCGTGCAGCGCTCCCAGTGCCTCGCGGCTCTCCGGCTCCTGCTCCTCGCTCTCGGCCAGCTCAATGGCTTGCACGTACTCGGCGAGCGCCTCACCCCAAGCGCCAGCCCTCGCGAGCTCGTTGCCGCGCTGCTTGGCGGCGAGCATTGCCGCGAGTGCCGACCGCTGCGGTGGGCGAGAAAAGATGTAAGAACACCGCGGATGGGTCACGCGAGCTGGCGAGTAGACCACGCCTCGCTTTTCCGTCGCTGCACACCGCCAGGTAAACCTTCTTTGTAGCCTGGCGTTTGTGCCCCGTTTGTGCCGCGTCCCGTGCCCCCGAGTTCATTTCGTTAAAGTAAACCTTCTGCTGTGAATAGCAGGCGTGGTCTGTTTTCGCAAAACCCTCACAAAAAACGAAAAAAGAAACATCGCAAGGCGGGAGCAACCGGCCCCTCTCTCAACTGGCGGCTTCTGTGTACGCCGCGCTGCCGGCCCCTGCCGGCCCCGCCGCACTCATCATGTGCGACCCCTTCCCCGCCGAAGAGGCGGCGACCAGCGCCATCTTTCGCTGCAAGTTCCCGGGTTGCCTCCGCAGCTACGGGAGCACTGACGCCGCGCGAAAGCACGCGCGGAAGACGCACCCGGACTGGCTCAAGCTGGCGGACGCCGCGGCGGCGAAGCGGGTTCGGGGTGGCCCGTCGACAAAGTCGTCCTTCTACTGCGCCCGAGAGGAGGCGCCCCTCCTCTCCCCCTCCTCCGCCGTGCCAAACGGCGGCCTGTTGCGGCTTGACTCGGCTCTCGAGCGGCTTGGCGGTGAAGGGGCTTGCGGCGGAGAGGGAGAAGCGGCGTGGGGGGCGATCAGCGGCGGCGCGGGCGCCGCATCGGCCGCAGACCCGCCCGCAGGCTCGCTCGCCGCAACCGCCGCGTTTGGCGACGCCGCTGCGCCCCCCTCCTCCGCCCCCGGGCTGCCCTCTAGCCTGCCCTCCCTCTTCAGCTTGGGCGACGGGGTGGGCTGGGGGGCGGGGGCGCCTGCGTGGGCGTGGCCCGAACCCCTCCCCCCGCTCCTTGGGGGGGTCGGGAGGGACTCTCCGGGGGGCTGGGATTCCCCCCCCCCAAACCGAGTGGCAAACTCGTTGTCCTTGCCAGTTTCCCCCGCCCCCGCCGAATCCTCCGCCATTACCGAGGCGGCCTTCGCCGCCCTTGCCGCTTTCGCCGCCTTCGCCAACGGGTTGCTCCTTGGGGCCCTGCAGGGCAACCTTTTTTTGGAAGGCACGGGGCAACCCCCTCCTTTCCTTTGGTCCCTGCTCCCGGCAGGAGCGGCGAGGACCTTTGCGTCGGAACAGGGGCCCCCCTCCCCTTTTTTTTTCTTTTTCCCCCACTTTGGGCCGTGGGGCTCACCAAATTTTGCCCCCCCCCCCCCCCCCTCCCCCCCCTTCCCCCGAGCAGGCAGGCCACGCCCTCGCCTCCGAGGTGCCCGCCGCCCATGCCGCCGCAAACCTCTCCCAGACGCGTCCATGAGAGGTCCCCGACCAGTCCCCAACACGTCCAACGCCCCGCCCCTGACACGCTCAGGCGCTCAAGGCTCACGCCGCCGCAGACCTGGCGCGTCTGGCGGAGCTCAAGCTGCTGGTGAAGACCTCAACGCCTCCTCCCCTCGCTTCCCCCGCCCCCACCTCCGCCGCCGCCGCCGCCGCCCCTTCCGCCGCCACCCCTTCCGCCGCCGCCGCCTCCGCCGCACCTCCCTCCACCACCCACTCCGCCGCCACCGCCCTCGCCGCTTCCGCCGCCGCCACGCCCTCTACCGCCATCGCTGCCCCCCGCGACGCAACACCAGTCGACGCCCCCTCCGCCGCCACCTCCACCGCCACCTCCGCCGCCGCCAAAACCTCCTCCGCCGCCACCTCCGCCGCCGCCGGCGCCTTGGGCACGCCCCGGCGGCCGGCGACACCCTTCGACACTCCTCCGACGGTGCCGTCGGCGAGCGTGCGGCCACCGTCGCCCTTCTCGCTGTCGGAGAAGAAGCGGCCGCCCGCCTTCTCGCCGCAGTCGCCGCTCAAGGCCTCGCCCTTCAAGCGCCCCAAGCTTGGCGCCGCGGGCGACGGCTTCGCTTTCCCCCCCGCCCCCGCGCTGGGCGGGTGCGACGGCGGCGTCGCCTTCGCGTTGCACGCGTCGTACGACTCCCTCCCGCCTCTGGGCGAGGCGGGCGGCGAGGCGGCGCCGGGGCGCGGGCTGTCGCCCCACCCTCGCCCGCACGAGTCGCTCGCGGCGCTGCTGGCCGAGTCGTACGGAGGAGGGCTGGGCGGCGAGACGCCGGGCGGCGGGAGGCTGGGCGGCGGGGGGGCATGCGGCGGCTTGCTGCAGCTCCGCGAGTGCGGCGCAATCTCGGGCGTCGAGATCGGCACGTTGCGCGTCGAGATCGGCACCACCTCGCGGCCGTCGAGCCCCTTTGACGTGCTCGGCGCCCTCCTCTCCGTCTAGCGGGCAGCTGCTGGTCTCGCCTCCCTCGAGCGGCGGCGGCGCGTGCGCGTGTACAGCATTCGGAGCGCCCGCTGGAGCTCTCCTGGAGCGCCGTGCCGGCCCTACCCCACCTGTCGCCATGCAGCCCTTGCGCGGCCGCCGCCCTGTACAGCTCACGCTCCCGCGTGGCCCCGTCTTTTGTGCGCTTCTCGCCGAGTGTCTCCACCAAACGTGTTCCTCCCCACGTGGCCTCCCCACGTGGAATGTATTGCAGTCTTTCTTGTCGCAACTCGCATCACTGTATACTGCTGTGACCCACTGTGCACTGACTAGTGTCCTCTGCCGTGTAATCTCTCTGTTTTCGACGTGTTGTCTTGTTGCATGTCAGTTAGGTTTCGAGCGCTCACAGCTCCTCTGTGTGTGCATTGTAATCGTTCTCAGGTCAAATCTCAACCATGAGTCCTGCACGCTGCAGGCTGCACGTTTCGGCAGGGGCGGCGACCCCCCGCCCCCCCATGCCCATCTACAGATGATATGCGCATCCTAGATGCCACCAAACGCCATCTAGGATGCGTTTTCCATCTAAGGACACCGGGTGTCTCCACTATGATTGGGTTCTCCAAGAAATTCAATCATCTTTACATGGTGCCCCGCGTCTTTTGATAGCGCGTGACATCTCTCAGATACTGCAGTCGTCTTCAGGACGCACAAGTGTGCCGAGATGATACCCTCATCTTGGGTTAGTCCATGCATCCCAGGATGCAATGTGGCATCTGAGGATGCGCAATGCATCTCAGGAACATGAGCGCGTTGTCGGGTTTTTTCCCCTATTTTTCGATCGACAGTGTCGGAGTTTTTTGCCGAACCCGAACCCGAAATAAAAACCAGTCTTACTTATACAAGACCGCAGCCTTCCATAGTGTAGAAAAGTCAGCATTAGCACAAGGGCTAAGTCCCCCCCACCATCACTCACTGGCTCCCAGTTCCATCACAATCAGTAGTATTGTCGCGGGTCGGGGTACCGGATGGGTGGCATTGAAGCCCGAGGGGTGCGGAAGGCGCACGGCGGGGGCCGGCTTCGGGGTGGAGGTGAAGCCGGCCGCCGCCACCGGGGGCCGCCGCGCCGTAGAGCGGCCCGTCGGTCTTCCTACCGGCGGTGCGCGCGGCCGCGCTCGGAGGCGCTGATTGCTCGGTCGCGCGGGGCCGGGTGACTCGCCCGCTGGAAGGGTGGTGCACGGGGTTTGCGGCGGGGTCCCCAACGTCCCCGGGGCGGCCCTGCTGGCGGGCCGCCGCCGCCGCCAGGGCGGCCCTGATGACGGAGAGCTCGGGGTGCTCGGTGTCGCTCTCTATCTCGTCGAAGAGGTTGCTTGCCTCCTGCTCCAGGGCTCGTGCCCGTGCCTTGTCCCGCAGGGTCCGGACCTGCGCGCGGATGTGCTCGAACTCCGCTTGCATCTCCGCGAGCTCGGTGCGGTCCGCCCGCCTCTCGGGCCCGAGGGACGTGCCGTCCAGGGCGACGTAGCAATCTCCCTTGTCTGAGGGAAGACCGCCTTCCGTGTCTGCCTCCTTCCCCACAGTCCGCTGCGGTGGGGTCGACGAGTCGCACCGTGCGACGTGCTTGTGCATCTCGTGCAACGCTGGGGGCTTGCACGTGCGGAGGGCACGTGCCCCGGGCGCGGCGCCCGCCTGGACACCGCCGTCCAGGGCAGCCGGCGTCAGGAGCGCTCGGCTCTGCAGTCGCGACCGCTCCCCCTCGAGGGCACCCTCGCCGGGTGCACCGTACGCCTTGTCGCTTGGCGGTGGCGCGAAGTGCCACCGCGCGTCGTAGTACCACTGCGTGCCGTGGCCTCGTGGCTCGTGGCGGGGGTCGTGACCCGCGCCGAGGGCCTCCTTGGCGTCGTATGCCACGTGCATGCCTACAGGAGCGTGCGCCCCTGCAGCGTGGATCCTGACTTGGCTCGCGACGCTCGCGCTGTCGTCACGATCCGGTGCTCCGGGGGCCCATGCCCTCGGTGGGTCGTCTGACCCCATGGTTGTGTAGTTTGCCTCGGCGTCTCCCGCCGGTGCGTTCCCTGGGGCTCCCCACAATGGGGAACCCACGGCCGATCTCGCAGCCCATGCCGCTGTGTCCAGCCCTCGGTCGGTCTCGAGATACGCCCCCCATGGGTCCGCTTCGACGAGTCCGCCCGAGCCGTTGGGCTGGTAGGATGTATGGTCCGCCTCGACGTTTCCCGTCGACGCGCTCCCCAGGGCTCCCGCCGATTGGGAACCCACGGACGATGCCGCAGCCCATGCCGCTGCATCTAACCCTTGGGGTTGGTCATGCCCGTGCGCCCCCTGAGGGTGCGGCTCGGGCCAGCCCGGGTCGTTAGACCCGGAGGTTGCGTTGCTCATCACATCGTCGTCCCCCGACGATGCGCTTCCCCAGGACTCCTCTCGCAAGGGGCCAACAGGAGGAGGCGCGTCCCCTGACATGGGCGCTGCTCTCTCCACTGGAGGGTGGATTTCCACCCGCGGACTCGCTCCGTGTCTAGGGTACCGAGGCTCCACCCCCCCCCCCTTGGGGCCTCGTCTTTTCGTGCCAAACCAGCCGATCTCGGCCCGTCGTTCTCCGCTCGCGCCGGCCGCCCATGCGCTCGCGGGGCTCCCCGACGGGGCGGGCCTCGTGCTGATGGACCCAGCCGAGGTGCCCAACCAGTTGGAGAGGCGCCGACGCGCCGCGCGCGACCACCAGCCAGCTTTTCAGCGAGGCCGAGCACGGTGCGTCGAAAGAGTCGACAGTCAAAGTAGCAGCCGCTTTTTTGCCTCTTTTTGAGCGCTGCTGCTGCACACCCAGCCCACCAGTGATACGAGACGCACCGGATCCACCCCGTCGCGAGCTTGACCGTCACCCCGGTGACCGCCCACAGGTGGCGGATCGAAGCGCCACTCATCGCTGCTTTCGTGCGCCTGGCTCTCAGAGGGCCCCTGCGGCTCTCGCTCGCCGCGTGACCGCCGCCGACAGCATCTGCTCGGTCGTGCCCGCCGGCGCGGAGCTGCGCGACGTCGAATTGTTCGGCGGCTCGACCGCCGGCGCGCCCACCCTCGCCTCCTGCGCGCCTCACACACAGTATTCACCTCGCGCGCGGCCGACAAAGTGAGCGCACGACCACCTCCCTCTCAATGACGCTCTGACCGATGCACAGCCCATTCGTTCTCGCCGAGAAGACGCTCGGAGCGCCCAACTTTGCCTCGTGCGGCCATCAAACAGGCGCGTTGCCTCCCATCTCCGCACTTCCCATCTACCCCCACACTGCCACTGCCGGGGACGCGCAGATGCGACTCCCGGGCCCGCTCACCTCACCCGAGCCCCGCCGACCAGGCACGGCCCGACGAACCCGCCGGGAAGGAGCTGGCCGAGCCATCGCCGGCCTCCCTGCCGGCTCATGACCGCTCAAAAGGTCGCTCACCCGCCCGTCGCTTGCCGCCCCTCTCCCAGCCCTTGCCGGCGACAGGATCACGAACCTAGGGCTCAGTTCCGTCTCCCCCCCCTCCCTCCTGTAGGCAGGCCGTCCCGCGCTGGCGGGAAGAGGCGCGCCGAGCCATCCGCGACGTCCCGGCGAGCTCATGGGCCCCCAAAAGGTCGCACCGGCCCGTGGCTCCGCCGTCGGCTCCGCCGCGAGCGGCGACGGTGAGGCCGCCGGTGCTCGCCTATACCGGCTAGTGTGGAGCCCTCAGTGTAGTTGCGTGTTGTACTAGTGATGCTGCACTAGGCGGCCCGTTTTTAGCAAAAAGCAGATACCACATCGCGTGTGGCCGTCGAAAAACCGCATCTTTGCCCGTCTGGGACCTCTTCGTACGGCTCCAAAAACCGCTCCTTAACGACGACTACGCGGCCCTGCGGTCGATCTGCGCCTTCTCAGCGGTGGAAGGGATGTGGGCGGTACGTGCGGACCGCGTGGTGCTGCGATGGCTTGACGAGTGCGACTCCCAGCGTCGACTTTTCGACCCCACGGAGCCTCTGCTGCTCCGGGGGGGGGGGTCTGCAGACCACCCGGCCGAACTTCAGAGTCGCGGTGCTCCTCAAATACCGCTCAAACGCCCACGATGTTGTGGAGGGGACATATGCTGATGATCCTGGCCCGATTGGTTCGCTCAGAAAGCTTCTGGGCGGTCGCTAAGGTTCGCTCCCCGCACACCGGCCCGGAGCCTGGGTACCCTAGACGTGCGAACTCGCTGTATGGGTCGCTGCCCCTGTAGGGCGCATCTTAGATGCATATTATCTCAAGATGCGCATATCATCTGTAGATGGGGGGGTCGCTGCCCCTGACGGCATGCACTCTGGTCTCTGCACACACACACAAGACATACACGCACATGTACATGTTGTTTTGTGCATGGGCATGTCATGTGCATGTCCATGTCCATGTCCATGCCATGTGCATGTGTGTGTAGAGCCTTTTGTGAGTTGTGTGTGCAAGGTGCAACCCCAACCGCTAGGAAGCGTCGGTCCACGTGTGCCACGGTCGCCCACCTGCCACCACCCGCGACCCGGGCCCACGCCAAACCGTTACGAGGCAATGAAACTCCACGCACGCTGGCCAGCTCACCGATGAATGAATTATGGGGAGACATGCACATCGATGGATGTCATGGTGGCATACGGCTTACGGCAAAACCCGCCCCCGCACATCACGCACTCTTCACACTTCAGCCGCTCCCCACGTAGAGGTGGCAGGTGCGCCCGGCTCGGTGGCACAGCAGGAGCAGCGCAAGCAGCGCCGAGCGCGGTCTCCTCTGACTGCGCGCGCGTGTGTTCTAGTATCTAGAGACAAAAAACAAAAAGAGGTCGAGTAACACCGAGCCGAGTGCGAGTACTGTCTACTGATGTAAACATGTATGCAAAGCAGCGAACACACGGACATTAACACACGACGCACGCCGTTCACATGGCGCCATGCACACGTACGCCGCTCTTCCACTAATGAGTACACGGCACAAACACGCGAGAGGGTCGGATATGCATGGCTAGAGGCATGGGCCGTAAAATCTACAGAGGGCGACGGCACGTGCCGTCAGAATTCCGTCAGTCGGAGGCGCCGCCCTCCTCCAGCAGCCGCGCCTGCTGGACCATCTTTTGCACGGCCATGCAGTGGTGGGCCACGAGCTCGTGCGGGTACTTGACCAGCTTGTCGCAGTTGCCGTGCACCCTGGCGTGATCCTTGCCGCGCCGACAGCGCTCGCACTTTCGCGCGCGCTTGCAGAGGAAGGCGTCGCGCCCGTCGGCCGTCTGGGGGGCGAGAGGGCGGCTGTCACATCGCTTGCTAAGGCAGAAGGGCACCCCTCCCTCCCACGCGCGCCTGGTATGCGGCCGCCACCACTGGCATGTTGATCCACATCAGCGTGGGCTTCTTGATCGGGCGGCCCTCGAAGAAAGCGCCTGCGGGAGGCAGCACTGGCGGTGGGAGCTGCGAGCGAGCAACGGAGGGAGGAGCTCGCTCCGCCGCGCCGAAGGAGCACATGTGGAGCTCGACGAGGATGGCGCCGTGCCCACCACCTTTCACCGGGTCCTCGAGGCGGAGGAAGTCCTTGTGCCTATGGGAGGCGCAGCGGAGGTCTCGCCGAGGTCTCGCCCAGCCCAGCCGGCAGCGGTCGGGGTGCTTCGTCGCGTGGCCCCTTGGCTGCTCGATCGAGAAGGAGAAGGGGGGCAAGCCCTCCAACTTGCGGCGCTCAGTCTGGTCAAAGATGATGGCGATGATGCGCTGCATGAGCTGGTCGAAGGTCTGCCCTTGCTCCGAGTCGGCCAAGGCGTCGGGGTGCTGGTGGCGGCCGTGCGCCGCCTGGTTCAGGTACGAGGTGCTCTTGCAGGACGGCGAGAAGTGGATGTGGTCGAAGAGTGGAAGCTGGCTCGGCATCAGCTCGGCGAGGTCGATGGCGAGGTGCTTGTGCACCTAAAGGCCCAGCAGAGGGGGGGGGGGGGGGGGGAGCTGGTGCGAGTGGCGTGCGGCGACAGTGGATGGCGGCGCGCGCCGGCTTGCGCTTCATGTCGGTCAAGCTGGGCAAGATGTCCTCCTTGACGGCGGAGGCGTCGCGGATGACCTCGTGCGGCGTGTGCCACGCCTTCTGCTCCGCCTTGAGCTTGGCGATCTCCTCCTTGAAGTGCGTGACCAGGCTGCGCCCCATCGCCGCCTTCGCCCGGTCGTCGAGCAGACTCTCCGCGTCGCGCTTGTGCTCCTCAAGCTTCTGCACGCGCTCGCGGTGCGCCACCCGCGCGGGGCTGTCGTCGAGAAACTCTTGCTGCACGTCGGGATCCGGCTTGTCGATAGTGACGACATCGTCGCCGAACTTGCAGTGGCGCTGCATCGCGAGCCTCCCCGAGCCGCAGCAGATCTCGGCGTAGCGGTTGCGGCGGGGGCGGGGCTCGGACGGCGTCGGCGTCGTCCTGCCGCCGCCCTCCTCGCCGCTGGTGCTCTCCGCGTCGTCGGGGACATTGTTGCGGGCCTGCACCGCCGCGGCGACGTCGGCGAGCTTGACGGAGAGCGGGTAGGCGCCGCTTGTGCCCACCCGCCAGGGCAGCAGCAGTGCCTTGGGCAGGCTGCCCCCCCCGGGCAGCTTGGCCTTGGCGACCCACTCGCGCAGCTCGGCGTCGGTCGAGCACTCGGTGATCGCGCAGCCGAGCTTGTGGCCCAGCAGGTGCGACCAAAAGTTGAAGGGCGCGTCTCTCTGCAGCGCACTCTCCACCAGTAGGACGCCCGCCGCCGCCTCGTCTCCCTCCGCCGCCGCGGTGCCCCACCTGACGGCCCACGGCACGAGCGAGTCGAGGAAGAGGGCGGTGCCGAGGCCCTTGCGCTGCATGTCCTTTCGGATGCCAAACGCGAGAAGGCACGCTCCCCAGAAGGCGGGCTGGCCGCGGCGGCTCGTCCCTCCGCCAACCTGCACCAGCGAGAGGCAGGCGGCGCCAACCACCTCGCCGTCGTACCTTGCGATGGCGAGGTGCAGGTTCTGCATCGCCTCGTCGCTCTCCGAGTTCACCTAGGGAGAGATGGGCGGGGGAGGTGAGAGTCTCAGGCGAGTGGCGGTGGCCAGCTGTGAGTAGTGGCGCCAGCTGCTTGGCCGGGTCGCGCGCAAAGTTTTGGATGAGCTCGCCGCTCTCGCCCTTCCTGAGCTTGATCTTGACGAGGCATTCGAGCAAGGCGTGCTGCTTCGGGAAGCAACCCTTGAGCACCGCCAGGGCCTCGTCCCGAACCTCCTTGTGCACGCCCTTGACGGGCTCCGGTGGGTCGAGCACCAGCCTGGAGAGGTCGAGCTGCCGCCCTGCCGCCTCCTCGCTCTCGCTCTCCTCCTCCCCTCCCTCCTCCTCCGGCGGAGGCGTGCCGGGAGGCGTCCCGGGCCCCTCCCCCTCCTCCTCCTCGTCGTCGTCGTCCTCGTTCTCGTCCTCCTCCTCCTCCTCGTCCTCCTCCTCCTCGCCTGCCACCACCGTTGGGTCCTCCTCCTCCATGTCCTCGCTGACGATGTCGGTGTGCGCGTCGGACGCGTCGCTATCCTCGCCCGCCTCGACTCCGCCAGCGCGAGCGCTGCTCAGGGGGCGGACGAGGTCGAGGGAGACCTCCGCCTTCCCGCCTGGCAACAAGCTCAGCAGGCAAGACTTGCCCTCCCGGCCATCATACGTGGCACGCCGCCACCGCCCGTGCACGCAAGCCTCGCAGCGCTGCCCCCGCTGCAGCGAGCGCTCCCAGCCCGGCTGGGGCGGGGCCGGCGGCCGACGCACGCGGCCGAGCAAGTCCTTCTTGCTGTGTCTCACCACCTCGAGCCGAGCGGCATCCGCCGGCACGAGGAGGCCGCGCCCGGCCTGCTCCTCCACTTTTGCCTTTGGCACGACGATGGCGCTGTGGTGGACCGGCACCGGCGGGACGCACACGCGGACCCAGCGGGTGCGCTCGAGGCCACCCCCGCCGCGCTGCAGCAAGCTGCCGAGGGTCTCCCCGGCGTCGCCCTCGTCTTTGGCGTGCAGCGTGAGCCGGCACTTCGCGTCATCGCCAACCACAACGTCGACGGCGCTGCCCTCCCTGCCCTCCGTCGCCACCACCCTCGCCTGCCGCCACCGCCCGCAGCCCTCCTCGCCGTCGAAGGGCGCGGCGCGGCTCGACGCCACGAAGCAGAGGTCTCCGACGGCGGGCAGCTCGCCGGTCAGCGGCGCGGAACGCTCGACGCCGGTAGGCCCTCTCGGACGCGCGCTGCGCCCGGCGGCTGGCAGCGCCGGCTGCAGCAGCACGACCGTGCCAGCCGGCAGCGGCGTGTCGCCTCCATCGAGCCCGTTGAGCTCGAGCAGCGGCGGGAGGGCGCGCCCGTACCGAGCCGCGATCTGGGCGGCCGTCTCGCCGGCGCCGCCCGACGAGTCGCCCTCATCCTCGTCCGAGGAGTTGTCCCTGTCCCAGTAGCTCACCGGCGGCGGTGCGACGATGTGGTACTCGGGGAGGAGGACCGGCGTGTGCGCTTGCAGCTGGTTTTTGAGGTTGACCTGGAGCGCAGGGAGCGGGGCTTAGCGGGCGGCCCACATGGCCGGCGGGCGGTGTGGCGGCTGCGGCCTTTCGCTCGCGCGTCGCCAGCGGGCCAAAGGTCTGGAACGCGACCAGTTTTGACTCCACCTTGGCCACCACCGCCGGCTCGGTGTAGAAGCGGCGCACGATGTGGTGCAGCGTGTCGTTGTCGTTGGAGCTGTACAGCGGGGCGCCCAGCGGCGGCTGCGGTTGCTCATCCTGCAAGGGTAGAGGGCGAGGCTCGGGCCAGAACGGGCAAGTGCGGCGTGGCGGCTCGGAAGCGCCTGCACAAAGACGCCGCGCAGGTGGCGGCTTCCCCCCTCCACGACCTCGATCACGCGCGCCGGGACAGGCTCAAAGCCGGAGCGTATCGCCGTCCCGCTCAGCCAATTGCGCTCCACAGCCTCCTCCGCCTCCAGGCCGTGCACACACTCCACCTCGTGCGCCTCCACCTCGTCGCGCGAGGCCGACTCGAACCCGCACCTGGCGGGGGGCGGGTGCTGAGCCTGCTGCGAAGATGAGGCGGCGGCGGGCCGCGGCTAGACGGCACCCGTGCTCGCACTCCAACTCGTTGCCCTCCCCGCCAGCGCCGCCGCCTTTGCTCGTCCACGAGCTCGCTGCCCCCTCGCCCCACTCGTCGTTCTGGCCGAGGCGCTGCGCCGGGCAGCGAGGCCGGCCGGACGCCTGCTGGCCGCTATACGACTGCTGGCCGCTATACGACTGCTGGCCGCTCTCGCTGCCTGCGTCGCCAATCGCCTTGCGCGCGCCTGCAAGGGACTGGAATCGCTCGCCGCCTGGGCTGACAGCCCGGTAGTGGCCGCTGCCCTTGGCGTAGACCAGCCAGCCCGCCGGCAGCCCCCTTTCGGCCGCCAAAGCCGCCGCCGCCGCCGCCTCCGGGGCGTCGCCGCCGCCGCGGCTGCTACTGCTTGCGGCGGCGGCCGGCGCGGCGGCGCCCGACGCGTCGCTCATCGCATCGACGTCGATCGGGTCTTCGTTGGCGCCTGCCCCGCCTGTAGCCCCGCTGCCTCCAGCGGCTCCGCTCCCACCACCGCCGCCGCCCCGGCCAGGCCGCGAGAACCGCGAGGAGCGCTGCCGCTTCGCCTCCCTCTCCCCCTCGCCGCTGTGCTCCAGAAAGCGAAGCTCCGCGGGCTTGAGCTGGTCGAGCCAGCGCATCGCCGGCCTATCGAGCCAGCCCACGCCCGGCACGTCGACCGTGAGCGTGACCTCGTAGACGACGCTCGAGCGGCCCTTGAGCAGTTGTGCCACGTCCTTGACCTTGGCCTCATAGCTGTCCGCTTCTCCGACTGCGACCGATTGCATGTTCATCGACTGCGACCACAGCGTATAGGGCTCGGAGGGGGAGTACATGTATCGGTCGCCCTTTCGCGGCGGCGGGGCGGGCTCGTCACGCTGCGCCGGCGGCGTGTTGTTCGGCGGCGACTTCGACAACGGCAGGCTGGCGGTGGCGCCGCCCCCGCTCGTCGCTGCGCGCGGCGGCAGCGGTGCGGTCTCTCCCACCTCCGCCTCACCCTCTGCCGCGAGCCGCTCGTCCGGCGCGCGCTGCGCCTCCGCCTCCGCCTCCGACCCCTCCTCCTCCGCTGCCTCCGCCGCCTCCGCCTCCATCTCCTCTGCGCCCACCGCCGCCTCCGCCGCCGCCGCCGCCGCAGCCAGCGCCGCCTCCGCCTCCATCTCCTCCGCGCCCACCGCCGCCTCCGCCTCCATCTCCTCCGCTCCCACTGCCGCCTCCGCCGCCGCCGCCGCCGCAGCCAGCGCCTCCTCCTCCATTGGCTCCACCCCTGCGGACGGCGCCCCCTCGCCCTCCATCGTCGCATCGGTGGGCGGAGCGGCGCCCGCCGCGTCTGCCGCCGGCGACGCAGCGTGCTTGGCGGCCTCCTCTGCCACGTGCTCCGCCGCGTGCTCCGCCGGCGCGGTCTCCTCCATCGCGCTCGCACCCGGCTGCCCCTCCGGCGCCTCCTCCGGAGCCTGCACCGGCGCAGCCTCCCCGCTCGCCGCCTGCCCACCCGCAGCGCCGTCAAACGGCACGTAGCCGGAGGTCGCGGTGCCGCCTTCCGAGAAGCGGGCGGAGAACGTCAGCCGCTCCTCGCCCTCCTCGCCGTTTTTCGGCTCGTCGCTCGTAGATGCTCCGCTCATCTCAGCAAGCGACATCGAAAGCACAGGCTGTCAAGCGACCCTTCGCTTTGGCGCTCACCTGCTGTGGGCTCCGTGAATAAGCTCTAGCAGTGAATAAGCACCCACCTGGGGGCGACAGGGAGGATGTGGCCTTGAGTTATGTGTACGCCAACTCAGGGTGTGTGGCAGCCAGCTGGCTGTGTGTCTTGTGAGCCTGTTTGTGTCTGTGTGTCGCTCGTGCGTGTCGTCATCATCTGTAGTCTAGCGTCCACCCATAGCCATACGCATACCGCGTTGGCAATGTCCAGTCCGAGCCTGGCTGTTCTTCACCTTTCTACCTACCTACCTACACACCTAACCTAACCTAACCCTGAACCTGGCGAGGTACTTCCAGCCTGCTGTGGGAACAGGCAACAGCGGCTGAACGCTGCTCGCCAAGGCTCGCCCCAGCATCTCGGGTTCCCTCGCCGCCCCCCCGGGCAAGGGGGGGGGACCCCGTGAGGCGTGGGAGTGCCTTGCCACCTCGCCAGCCCTGAAGCTGAACCCTCGCGTCGTTCTCCCGTCTGCGACGGTGTATCATTCACTTTATGCCACCGTTTGCAAATCCGGATATGCAACGGTGGCATAAAGTGAATGATACACCGAAGTGAATGATACACCGTCGCACCGTCTATGGTCTAACGACAGGAAACAAACCATCTCCGCCGGCCCACCCGCCAGAGACCCCGGGTTTCCTCAGAACCCGAAAAGATGACGCCGGGGCGCAGATCTCTCTCAGGTCCTTCCGCGCTCGCAAAAGGCGGCGCGGCGAGGGTCACCTCACCTTGGAGAGCTCCCACACGCTTGAGTTGCGCTTGGTGTCGAAAAAGTACCACCGCTTGTTCGACTTGCTCCACACCACCAGCCAGTTGGCGGGCAGCGCCACCGCCGGCTTGACGGACCCGTCGACCATCGCAGCCTCGGGCAAGTTGGCCAGCGGCGCACCCGCCGCCGGCCCCCCGCCTCCGCCAGCCGCCGCCCCGCCCGCCGCCGCCGCCCCGCCGCCCGCCCCACCGCTGATCTCGTCCCGCCCGCGCTTCCGGCTCTCTCCCGCAGGGCCCTGCTCGCCGCTGGCGCCGCCGCCGCCGCCAAAGCCGCCGCCAAAGCCGCCGCCGTCGCCGCCGCCAAAGCCGCCGCTGCCGCCAAAGCCGCCTCCGAAGCTGGGCACCGCGGGCTTGGCCACCAGCGGCCGCGTCGCGATTCTGTGCCAGTGCGGCGGCTGCGGCGGCGACCACGTCGCCGGCGACGGCACCGCTGACTCGAACCGCTGCCAGAGCGCCTCGAGCAGCGGCGGCGAGTAGACTCCGGGGGGTCGCGCCTGATTCGCGCGGGGCGGGCCCGTCCTGTGCGTTGCACCTGGGAGGGCGGGGAGGGACGGGGCGGGGCGTCGCGCCACGGCAAACGCGTCGAGGGCCTTTGCGAGCGAGGCGTGCTGCGCGAGGTACGACACAATCATGAAGCCGGTCGTGTTGACGCCGGAGAGGCAGTGGACGGCGACGTGGAGCTTGGCGTTCCGCGCCTCCTTCCAAAACCCGCCCACCAGGCCCACAAACTCCTTCACGCTCGCCTCGCTCGGCACGACCTCCACGAGTGGTGCTCCGAGGCTGCCGGCGGGCGCGACCTCGAGGCTCTCGTAGCGCACGTCCCAGTCGTCCCAGTCGTCGGTGGCGTAGAGGCGACGCCCGCTCGCGGAGGCCGCCATCAGGTCGACACAGAGCCCGACCGAACGCCCCTGCTGCGTCTGCCGCTCCACAAACATCGACGGCGAAAAGGCGTGCTCCGGTTCGACCATGTCGGCAACGGGGCACTTGATCGGGATGAATCCGGCGCACGGCTTGCCAGTGCGAGGCACCTCGCACCAGTCGAAGGACGGGCGGGGCGCGTCCATCGGCGGAGCTGCAGCAGCAGCGCCAAAAATGGAAAAAAATTCGCGCTCTCAAAAAAAAATAAAAAACAAAAAAGCTGTGTGTGGGTGCGCATTCGCAGGGAGGGGGCCGTGGCTCCGTGCACGTATGGTACTACCTAGACAAGGTCTCAAAAACAGACCACGGGGAATGGATGGATTTCAGCCTTGTGCCTTGGCGTTTTAGCTCTTGGGGATTTTGATCAAGACTGATTGAATCTGGCGTCACAAGATCTCAAACTAACGAGTGGGTGAATGTCAAAATCCCATCACCGCAGTGCAACGCCCGAGCCAGATCGCCCAGAAATCTTCCCGGGCGGAGGCAGGTATCGGCTCCGCAGGCGCTTCCCGATGGCGGCATCGAGCATGGGTGCCCAAAACAGAGCCGCAGCGAAGCCGTGGTAGTAGAAGCCGTTTGGGAAGAGGCCGTCCAGCGCTGCGAACCTCACGCATCCGACCGCGAGCAGCGTGTGGATCCCACCAAACATGGTGCAGCCGTGTCGCGTGGCTGCCTCGCGTGCACTCAGTGCGACCAGCGCAGACGTGCCCACGCAGAGCAAGGCGGAGCCGAAGAAGGTGCAAATGGCCACCGCCGGGTCGGCCGAACCGTGGAGCATATCCTCCATCCACGCCGTGTTGTAGTCGACGAGCGGCGCGATGTTTATGCACGGCGAGATAACGCCGAGAGCCGTCGCAATGATTTTTAGGCCCGCAAAAATCTCAACGGTGGTCAGCGCGAGCGCTATTGTCCAAAGTGGTGGGAGGCGCTTGCAAATTTGCCGTGTCGACCAACGCTCGACGGACTTGCTGATGGACATTTACCAAGCGATGCCTCGCAAGGCGCGCGATTTCCTCACCGGTGAGAAAAAGAAAAGAACGCGTGCGAGCTGTTTGGCGTCATCGTGTGTGCCTTCGCTTGTTCCTATTAACAACGAAGTCTAGCTCAAAAGAAAAGAATTTTCCTGTGTGGTTTTTTTTGTCCCAAAGGCCTTTTTAGGCACAAGAAAAAATACGCGGCTCGCATGGCGTTCGCCTCCTTGCTGAGGAATCCTCATCTGGTGGGGACGGAAATTTCTTGGCCCACCCACACTCTCACCATACATCAAAATCGTGAAAAACGAACGACGGTCCGGCTGCGCAGCTTCTCCCTGAGCTCTAGCCTGAGCTCTATCAACAGTCAGACAAACGACTGGGCCACAAGCGCGGTATGGGTGGACGCCCCCTGTGTGCTGTGTGTGTGGACGCTCTAAACTTCGTTACGAGGGAATGGGCCGAGGTCTGAAGCTCACCCATTGAGGAAGTGAGAACTGCTCGGCCCACCCCTGATCCTGCTGAACAAGCTCCTCTTGTAGCTCGATCGGTCACACCGCCATCACCGTCGAGGAGAGGGGGGACGACACTGCTTCGGCAGCGTGCATCTCGATCCCGTACCGTGTTTGTTATGACCCCCCCCAGTGAACAATCCAGTGAGTGAGGGAGGGCGAGACGATCGAGGGGTCCCGTACCACGCGGAATGGACCCTATCCAGTGCTCAAGTGCTCAAGGGAATGGGCCCTATCGGAATCGACCCTGTCCGTGCTCAAGTGCTCAACGTGTTTTAGTCACAGCGGCAGCTACAAAAGGGACGGACGGTCGTTGGCTCCCCGCCCGGCTCACCGCTGTCGCAAGAATGGGCAATCCGATACGTGGTCTCCTCGTCCTGCTGCTACCGCTCCTTGCTGATGGCGGGGACGCCAGTGCTGATTTACTCGGTGCACACGGAGGCATCGCCCCCAGCATCGCCCAACAGGCTATCAACGCTGCCGATCTCGCGACCAAGGCTGCAGACCTCGCGACTGCCAACGCTCTTGTTGCTCGCAACCTCGTCGGCCTCGCGGGCCAGACGGTGCAGAGGACATCCCAGGCGGTGAACAACAACATTCCAGGCAACGTCCCCATTGGAATGCCGAATGTCGGCGTCAGCAACACCAACCTCTACTCCAGCGAGAACCACACAGAGCCCGTGCTGCTGGAGGAGTATCCGCATGTGTGGCACCAGCTGCCGCAGAGGGCGATAGGCTACAAGCACAGGAGGGGATCTGCGTCTTACTCGACCAGTCGCAATACCTTTATGCAGATGCTTATGATCTGCACAATGGAGAATGGGAATGCCGAGAGCCAGTCTCCTGAAGAGAAGGGGATGCAGCTTCTTCCCATGCCAACGATGGGGACAATCCTCTTTCCGATGCAGGTAGAAAACAGATAGAACTGTCTGACCAGTGGCGGCGGGATGCAAGCGAGACGGTCACCACCACAGACACACAGACAAGACTCAGCCAGCGGGGAACGCCACACACACCTGACTGAGCGTTCCGCACTCCGCCACGCATGGCCGCGTTCCACCGAACAGGTCATGATGACGGGCAGCTCGGGGTTTGAGGAGGCGGTCTGCACGTTTGACTTTGAGATCATGCGCCCGTCGTACCTGGTGATGCTCTGCATCGCGTCCATTGGCGGGCTGTGCTTTGTACGCCCCCCCCCCCCCCCCGCAGTCGCACGCTTTCTTCGCCCACTGTCGCTGTCTTGCGCTCACCCGATGAGATGCCGCCCGCAGGTGATCATCTACCCGCCTCGCGCCTACCTGCGCTCCATGGACCTCTTCCTCGCCAAGCGTCTCTCGCTGGGCGGAAAGGTGTTCGTCGAAACCAAGGTGGACACGATGGTTTGACGATCTCTGGTTTGACGATCTCTAAGCGCTTAGGGGTTCAAGCAAGGCTCTTGCCAGCTCATCCCGACCTCAGCGAAACTGGCTGGAGCTGTGGCGTCGACCCCAAGGCAGCAGCAAGTACTGCTTTCGCGCGTGCGGCATACCGCCGTGATAGGTCCTCTCGCACGATGTGCTCGAGCGCCGGTGACTAGGAGTTGCACGAGCCGACAGCCTCTCCGCATCGTATCAAGCAGGCTGAGGACGACGTGAGGAAGACGTGGCACGTGCCCTCGCGCGGCGCAGGAGGGTTCGCGGGAGGCCGCGGGCGAGGCGTGCCCTCGTGAGAAAGCGACACAGCTGATTGATGCAGTCGATGGGCATCCCGAGTCGATGGGCATCCCGACTTGGCTCGCTCAGGAGGAGGAGCTTTGCACGTGTGTTATGAGTGCCGAACAAGCTACCAGGCGCGGGCCCCCGCCGCAATGCGACGGCCGCACACAACCACACCCAAACACTTTGATAATTTTGCAGGCTCGTTGTGCGAGTATATGGGACACGATGTCTCAAATATGAGGGGTTTTGACTCCTACCGGCTCCTGACGCTACCCCTGGCAGCTCTAATGACCAGGATCAGTAGTGTTGTGATAGAGACTGCCCATACTAGCGCAGGAGCTGCCACACTCGCCCGGATCGTCCCCTTCTGGGGCCGGTTCCGCAGCCCGCGAGAGCCGACAGCGGGGCCGTGCCGCGGGTGCCTACTGCCGAGTGCCACAAACACTGCGCCGTCCCGCCATCACCTACAGGCTGTCTTGTGTGATGGTTGGGATGTCCAAACGCCACCATCTTGGCTCTTGCGACCTCAAACCCGCGAGCTGTATGGGTGGTCCTGACGTCGACAGACGCCCGAGGACCACGGTGAAGCTGAGCCGGAACGAGTCGATAAGTCTCGTCTGAGCCCGTGGCGGTCGCCGGCTGAGTTGCCGTGCACGGGCCGGTACCTCAGGCGTCACCTCCGCAGCCTCAGATCTCACACTCCACCACCTCCGCCAGGACGCCGTCGGTGGCACGCTCGGCGGCGAGTTTGTGGCAGCCCCACAGCGAGCGCGGCGTCGAGCCTAATCGGTCTGGTCGGTCGGCCGCACTCACCGGGTGCCAGGGAGTGCGGCCGACACTCGAGCGGTGCTTCCTGGCAGCGCGCGCCGGCTGTGGGGCTGCCACAAACTCGAGACACGCTTTTTTGCGACATTTTCGACGCTTTTGTCCCATATACTCGCACAACAAGCCTGCAGAATTGCGCGTCACCTCTCACGGTCTCACACTCAGGGGCTCACAGGGGGTCGAGCGGGGACACGACAGTGCAGAGTGGAGAGTGCTCCGGTGCTCGCTCTTACTCTAACGCCTCTGTCTGTCTGTTAGTCTAAGATTTATTATAACTTCCAAAGGCCTAGAGGCGGGCGCCCCGCGGACGTGCACGAGACGTGAGGAGCGAGCCCGCCCCCCACCTCTCCCGCAAGACCGGGGGGTATCTGTGAGAAGTGAACCCACACCCGCAACCACGCAACACACACACGTCGGCCATCGCCGTTCTCTACACCGCCGAAACAACGCGTCCCTAAAGTGCCTACGGCTCTACTGCCACACGCATCACCGGCTGCACGGCTCGCGGCTCGAGGGGGTGGCTCGCCCCACGAAAAGCTGACCCCCGAGGAGGAGGCCCGCACCGCCCTCCTCCTCCCGCGCCGCCGCCCACACGCGGCGCCTCACGCCTCGAGCCTGCCGATGAGCACGTCGTCGAACTCGCTGAGCATCGCCTCGTTGTGGATGTGCTCAAAGGCGACCTGCGTGGGTCACACCGGCAGCCGTGAGCGGGCGCCGCTCACATCGCGGGCCTCACCGCGCATGTGGCGGACCGTCCCATCCGCGCCGCCCAAATCGCTGATGGAGGTTGGGCCGGCAGGGTGCTCGTCGAGGAAGGAGGCGAAGTCGTACACGCGCCCGTACAGCCCCACCCAACACGGCTCCCCCTCGCCGCACCCGCCGTGCGCCTACTCCTCACCGCGGCCTCACCTCACCTCGGCCAACCTCGGCTCATCTCTCGCCGCAACCGCCGCGCCGCCTTGAGCTCCGAAGCGCTCACCGCCCGCGGCTCGGACGCCGCACCGCCGCCGTCCGACGGCGCAGCGAAGTCGGCGGCGGCGGCGGCGGGAGAAGCGACGGACGCCGGAGCGGCCACGGCGGCGGCGGCGGGAGCGGACGCGGCGGCGGTCGAGGCGGCGTCGCGCGCTCGCCGCGCCTCGGCCGCCTTGGCGGCGAGCTTGTTGCCGACGATGGAC
>NW_005195940.1:395411-396436 GCF_000372725.1 Emiliania huxleyi CCMP1516
AGTACTGGTCGTACTGCAGCGCGGTGAGCTCCTTGACGTAATGGATCGCCGTCGAGAACTTGGTGAGCGTGTTGAGGAAGGCGACAATCTCGTCGCGCGAGGACGAGGTCGGCAGCAGCTCGGTCGGCAGCAGCAGCATCTTGAGCGCGGCGCCAAAGCCCAGCATGGTCACCTGTGAGACGGAGTGCCTGGTGGTGGACGCGTGGAGAGGAGCCTCGAGTGTGGCCACAGTGGCGCGAGGCGCGTCCACCCCCAACGGGCGGCACACTTCGTTGCTAAGGCCGGTGGGGCGGCACACTTCGTTGCTAGGGCCGGGGCACGCCGCGCCTTGGCGTGCAGCCGGCACTTTTGGCAAGAGACGCAATCGAGCACGGTCGAGACGTTGTGGAAGACGGACTTGAACTGCTTCTTGAGCGACCACCACGAGGCCTGCTGCTCGCGGAAGAGCAGGCCTATTTGGTGAAGGGGTGGTGAGTCAGGAGCTGGTAATGGATGGGGCGTGCTACTCTCGTAAAGAGCAAGCCCTCGTCAAAGGCGGAGAAGGCGGGCGCGCACGAGCGGAGGATCGCGGAATCAAGCAGGCGCTGCACCTAGTGAAGCGCAGCGCGGGAGAGTGGGTCCGCTCGGCCCTCAGAGAGGCGGAGTCGAGCGCAGCCGCCGCACCAGCGAGGAGGTGGACGCGTCTTCGGACGCAGAGACTCCCGCCACGTACGCGTACGAGGCGAGGTAGGGGGAGGCGCGCGCCTGCAGCGTGAAGTCGCCGCGCTCAGGGCGCGGCTGCGGTACCGCGCAGTGTATGCAGAGCGTCGCACGAAGACGCGGGCTGTGATGGCAGCGAATGCAGCTGAATGCGGCAGAGTAGAGCGGACGGCGTGTGTCCTCTCGAGCGCTAGGTGGGAGACGGAGATGCGTCTCCCGCTTCTAGCGGCGCGCGCGAGGGCGCGCAGTAGGACGACGAATGCAAAGTGCAGGTTCTTCAGCCTCTCGGGGTGGCCGTCGAACTGGCGGCGAAAGTAGGGCAGGTC
>NW_005195940.1:396536-408905 GCF_000372725.1 Emiliania huxleyi CCMP1516
GCCGTCCGCGGCGAAAGTGATGCCCCCCATCGTGTAGTGGAGCACGGGCACGATCCTCCCCGCCCACAACTCCGCCGACGCGAGCAGCGGTGCGTGCGGGAAGACCGTCTTGCCAAACACGTCGCCGCCCGCCGCCGCCGCCGCCGCGTACTCCTCGAGCGTCGCGTTGAGCGTCGCCTCGACCGCCGCCGCCGCGGCCGCGTCGACGGCGGCGGCGCGCGCCACAGCCTGCTCCGCGGTCTGCTTGTCGGCGCCGTCGGCGGAGGCGACCATCCAGCGCGCGAGCGCGGGCGTGCCTAGAGTCCAGTCCTCAGTTCGCACGGCGGCAGCGAGCGGAGGCGAGCCTGCTTCGCGCGAGGGCGGGCGTGCGCCTTGCAGCTTGACGAGCAGCCCCTTGTGCGCGTAGTGCTCGAGGTGCCTCCCCGCCTCGGCCGCCATGGCGCCGTTGAGCAGCAGCGTGAACTCGGAGGCGCCGGTGGCGAGCTCGGCCTCGACGACCTTGTCTCGCGGCCGCAGCTCATCGACAAACCTCCTCCCCTCGGGCGAGAGCAGCACGCCGCCGACGCCGCGCATCATCTCGCCGCAAAGGACCTTCGCGGGCGCCGTGAGGTCGGCGGGGTCGAGGAAGCCCGTCGGGTGCACCTGCAGGCAACGGGGGGGGCAGGCCAGGGTCGGAGAAGGGTCCAGAGGGGCGGCGGGGCGAGGGAGGCGTGCCGGCTGCACCTGCACGCGATCCATGTCCACCGTCCCCGCCCCGATCGCCATCGCCATCTTCATGCCGTCGCCCGTCGCCCACGGACCGTTTGTCGTCGGGAAGCGCAGCAAGTCGGGCCGGTGCTTCTCGAGCAGCGACGTGTCGCTCCGGTCGTTCGCGAAGCCGCCCGTCGCGAGGACGGTGTCCGTCGCGAGCAGCGACGCGGAACCGCCCGCCGCGTCCGTGTACGCCACGCCGACGACGGCGCCTAGCAGTGATGGCGACAACAGTGAGAAGAACAGGGCTTACGAGAACCTAGGAAGCCCCGACGGCGAGCGCCGGCCGCGTCCGTCTGCAGCGCCGTCGCGCGGCAGCCGAGGAGCAGCCGGAGCGCGCCCTTCTTCTCGAAGCGCTTCACCTCGCGCGCGAGGGCAAAGGTGAGCTCGGCGCCGACCATGCCGTTCGCCGGCCGGTGCGTGCGCGAGTACGAGTGGCCGCCCAACTGCGCGACGCGGGAGAGGTCAATGCCGGTCCTCGTCTGCAGCCACTCGATCGCCGACGCGGACGAGGACGCGAGCAGCGCGATGAGGCCGCCGCTCTCCCGCTTGGCGCTGCGCGCCGTGTCGTTGGCGAACGCCTCCACCGAGTCCGCCTAATGGGAGATTGTGGGAGATCGCGGGAGATTGAGGGAGAGCGTGGCGAACGCCTCCGCCGACTCCGCCGCGTTGGCGTCGCCGCGTGAGTGCGGAGGGCAGCAGCCGTTGATTCCAGACGACGCCTTGTGCAGGGCCGCCGCCGAAGTGAGCCCGCGATCTCTCCGAGATTCGCCGAGGTCTCGCTGAGCTCCGCCGAGATCTCTCCGAGCTCTGCCGTGCGCCTTGGCCGAGTTGCCGCCCAGCCGCCGCTCCTTGTCCATCAGCGCCACCGTCGCGCCGCTGTCGAGCAGCCGCAGCGCCGCAGTTAGCCCGGCGACGCCCGAACCGATGACGACCGCGTCGAGCGCCGGCGGCGCCGGCGGCGCGGCGGCAGCGGCGACGGTGGCGGGCGGCGCGAGCGCCTCGAGCGGGGCGAAAGACGGCGGCAGGGCGAGGGCGGCTTGCAGGTGCGTGGCGAAGCGCGGCGCGCTGCCAAAGTGCTTCGCGAGCAGCAGGAGACTACACGGCAAGGACAGTCCAGTGACCACTGCGGGAGGCTGATCGAATACAGCGGAGGACGCGTCCTCTCGAGCGCTAGTTGGAGTTCAGGAATACGTCTTCCGCTTCTAGCAGCCCGAGATATGGGGAGAGATGGGGAGAGATGGGGAGAGATGGGGAGATCTTCCGCTTCTAGCAGCCCGAGATATGGGGAGATATGGGGAGATATGGGGAGATCTTCCGCTTCTAGCAGCAGGAGCCGCGCGTCGAGCGCGAGCGCGCGGCGAACCGCCTCGGCCTCGCGCGCCGCGTCGATGGCCCCGCCACGCACCAGCGACGCCACCGCGCCCAGAGTCGTGTCGAGCAGCGCCGTCGCAACCGCCCCAGAGAAGGGGGAGGGCGCGGCGGCGGCGGCAGTGCCCACAAACTCGGCTGCGGCCGTGGCGGCGGCGGGTGCGGGTGCGGATGACGCGGCGGCGGCGGCGGACGCGGCTTGCGGCGACGCTGCGACAGCGGCTGCGGCTGCGGCGGCGGCTGCGGCGGTGGGTGCGACGGCGCCGACGGCGTCCACGTTGGTCCCGAGGGGGGAGGGGAGCGGCTGCGCCTTGAAGTACTGGTCGTACTGCAGCGCGGTGAGCTCCTTGACGTAATGGATCGCCGTCGAGAACTTGGTGAGCGTGTTGAGGAAGGCGACAATCTCGTCGCGCGAGGACGAGGTCGGCAGCAGCTCGGTCGGCAGCAGCAGCATCTTGAGCGCGGCGCCGAAGCCCAGCATGGTCACCTGTGAGACGGAGTGCCTGGTGGTGGACGCGTGGAGAGGAGCCTCGAGTGTGGCCACAGTGGCGCGAGGCGCGTCCACCCCCAACGGGCGGCACACTTCGTTGCTAAGGCCGGTGGGGCGGCACACTTCGTTGCTAGGGCCGGGGCACGCCGCGCCTTGGCGTGCAGCCGGCACTTTTGGCAAGAGACGCAATCGAGCACGGTCGAGACGTTGTGGAAGACGGACTTGAACTGCTTCTTGAGCGACCACCACGAGGCCTGCTGCTCGCGGAAGAGCAGGCCTATTTGGTGAAGGGGTGGTGAGTCAGGAGCTGGTAATGGATGGGGCGTGCTACTCTCGTAAAGAGCAAGCCCTCGTCAAAGGCGGAGAAGGCGGGCGCGCACGAGCGGAGGATCGCGGAATCAAGCAGGCGCTGCACCTAGTGAAGCGCAGCGCGGGAGAGTGGGTCCGCTCGGCCCTCAGAGAGGCGGAGTCGAGCGCAGCCGCCGCACCAGCGAGGAGGTGGACGCGTCTTCGGACGCAGAGACTCCCGCCACGTACGCGTACGAGGCGAGGTAGGGGGAGGCGCGCGCCTGCAGCGTGAAGTCGCCGCGCTCAGGGCGCGGCTGCGGTACCGCGCAGTGTATGCAGAGCGTCGCACGAAGACGCGGGCTGTGATGGCAGCGAATGCAGCTGAATGCGGCGGAGTACCGCGGACGGCGTGTGTCCTCTCGAGCGCTAGGTGGGAGACGGGGATGCGAATCCCGCTTCTAGCGGCGCGCGCGAGGGCGCGCAGTAGGACGACGAATGCAAAGTGCAGGTTCTTCAGCCTCTCGGGGTGGCCGTCGAACTGGCGGCGAAAGTAGGGCAGGTCGGGCTCCCAGTCCTGCGCCAGGGGGCGGAGGGAGGGACGGTCAGTGGCGGCCGTCACCGACTGCGAGGGGCAGGATGGGCTCGTGCTCCTCCCTCCCCTTGCGCTTGGAGGGCGCGTGGTAGTAGCGCGCGATGTGCACGTTGGTCGCCGCGTGCATCCCCGAGAGGAGCCGGTAGAGCACCCGCTCCTCGTAGCAGATGTTGTCGGCGGTGCCGGTGCGAACGAGGCAATTCTCCTGGTGTGCGTGTCCGACAGTCAAAGGACGAGGCATGAGAGACGACACTGATGACTGTCTGGCGATTCTCCTGGTAGATGGCCGACCAGACGTGCGAGCCGTTGTAGCCAGTGTACCTGACATGGCCAAGATACAGCCGAAGTCTAGCCGCGATGTGGCTGGGATGTAGCCGCGACCTGGCCCGATGAAGCCGAGATGTAGCCGAGGTATTGTAGCCGGAGGGAACAACTGCACCTCTCTGGATTGAGCACGAGATTGACGACACTCGACGTGTTGGTGTCGATGCGCGCGCACATGTCCAGCCAAAAGGTGGGCAGCTCCTGTTCATAGCAGCTGGCCAGTCAGGACGACGCAAGGCGGTGGCCTCGGCCAGACTGCGAGCACGGAAATCCTCGTTGGAGCAATCCGCCTCGCCCTCCGAGAAGGTCATGTCGGCCTGCGCCTCCGCCTCAGTGATGGTCGAATCGATGGTCGGAGACGGCGCGGGCGCCGACGACATGCCGCCGCCAAGGCCGCCGCCACCGAAGCCGCCACCGCTGCTGCTGCTGCTGCTGCTGAATCCGCCGCCTCCTCCGAAAGGGTCGTCGGAGGCGTCGGAGCCGAGAGTGCAGAGAGGGACGGCCGTCTCCTCGTCCTTGCCGCCCTCGCACTCCTCCTCCTCCTCCTCTCCTGCCCCCGCCTCGCCGGAGCCTGCCACCTGGGCGGCACCGCCCGCCGCCGCACCGCCACCGCCAGCCTCGGCGCCCGCCGCCGGCGCAGGCGCAGAAGCCTAAGGGATATGGCGAACGTCCACACACACGACACACACGTGGGGAAAGGGCCAAGCAGCGCTCGCATCTCCACGTACCACGACGGGAGCCCCACGGCATTCAAAGTGCAAGGCCCAGTGGGCGTGGGTGAGCGGTGTGTGTGTGTGTGTGTGTGCGTGCGTGTTTGTGTGTGTGTGTGTGTGTGTGTGTGTGTGTGTGTGTGTGTGTGCGTGCGTGCGTGCGTGCGTGGCCTCTGTGTGCGCGTGCGTGTGCGTGCGCGTGCGAGCGCGTGCGTGCGTAATTGTGTGCGTGCGTGTGCATGCGTGCGCGTTTGTGGTGTGTCTGCCCGTCTTGCTGGCCCGTCTCTGCCTGCGCCTTGCCCCAATAGACACAGCGCGTTTCCATGTTGACATGCACGAGGCGGAAGAAGGTTGTCTCGGACAGCTCCGTCAGCAGCGCGTGCAGCTGTGCGCGCGAGGCGGCGCGGGGTGGGAGAGTGGCGAGCGAGCGACAAGCGAGCAGGAGTGGCAAGGGACTGGCAAGGGAGCTGCGGGCCGGAGCACTCACGGTGTTACTGGCGGGAGAGGGAGTGGCGGGCGGGTTGCGGCGTCGCGCGGCGTTTGACGAGGCCAGCGGGTAAGGATCGGATGGGCAGCGGGGCGGGGCGTGGTTCCGCGGGGAGATCCGTGTGAGGCCGTGGCACGGGCGACATGGGTCTGCACCTGAGCGGAGTTTGCCTCCTCGACTGTCTCGACGTTGCACTGCGCGTCGACGAGCGGGCCGGTGGGAAGGACGCCGTCGGGGAGGAAGGGAAGAGCGCCCGCCGAGGCGAGCGCGAGGCCCGCGAGCAGCAGGGGGCGCCGCGCTGCCATGCAGACAAAGAGCACCTAACGATAGGCGGACGCTGCGGTGCGGTGCGGGCGACCTCGCAGGCAATGGTAGCCGGGATGTCGCTGATGAGTAGCCGCGAGACGATGTGTCGCCGATAGCTGCAGCCTCGGCCGCAGCGGAGGCGCGAGCGCACCGGGAGGCGGCTCGGCTTCTGCGGTCCGGGCGCCACCAAAGTCTAGGCGATCGCGGAAAAGAGAAATTCGACCACGACCGATGGTCCTCCCATCCTGTTCACGGCATGGAGGGTGAGCCACACCGAACGTACCGAGCGAAGAGCCGAACGGAAGGAGGACGGGGAAGATGACTCCGAGGAGGACGAACCAGTGGAAATTCAGTTGTCAGATGTCACGATGCATCCGAAGGGGACCCCAGCGCCGGCATCATCCGTCGAGGCACGAGTGTTCGAAGAGAGAGTGGACCTGAGCAACAACATGACCTGTAGGCAAATGATCGGAGTGGGAGTCAGAAATGTGGTCCTTGCGCGAGGGGAGCTCGATAGACTCGAGGGGCCAGGATATGCAGCAAGGAGGGCGGAGCTGCGCCGAAAGGCGAAAGAAGCCGAGAGAACAAGGGAACGGCAGGCGGCGGCGGCGCAGGACGAGGCAGAAGAGAATGACGCGACTTAGGAGGAAGTGACAAGGGAGAGAACGACGAGAGTGGGACGGCCGCGAGGTGGCATGAAGGTTGCAGCGAGAAGCGGCGAGAGACTGCGAAAAGAGATAGGATGAGGCAGACTCCCTAGGGTGGGCGACGGCTAGCGCATCACACCCCTCTCCTTAAAATCCCTGTGTTGGTGGCGGCGTGCCGTCCTCCCATCCCTCCCTTGGGTTGTCTGTTTTCTTTCTTTCTTTCTTTGGTCCTCCCATCCCTCCCTTGGGTTGTCCGTTTTCTTTCTTTCTTTTTGGGGCACGGTGCGGCTGCCGGCACCGCCGCCAAGCCCACCCCCACCACCACCGCCTCCGCCCCCACCGCTGGAGCGGCCGCTGGGTCGAGGGGCCGCCTCTGGGGCTCTCCACACCAGGCGGTGCAGCCGCCGGTGCCACCACCGTTTCCGCCACCCACACTACCACCTCCGCCCCCGCCGCTGGAACGGCTGCAGGGTCGAGGGGCCGCCTCTGGGGCTCCACACCAGGCGTTACGACCGCGAGTGCCGCCACGGCGGGCGGGGGTGGCGGGTACGGTGGCGGCCGCCACCCCCGCCCGCCACCGCCCCCGCCCCCGCCGCCGGCGTTACTACTCCATATCCAGGTGGTACAGCCGCGACTCCGGGGATGACCTGCCGCCGCCGCTCTTCTCCCTCCGGCACCCTGACGGCATCCCTGAGAGCGAGTCCTTCCTGGTCTAGTGCCCGTCCTCTCCGCCCGTCGTGCTGAGTTGGGCTTTCTTCGTCCTTCAGACGTTTCACCTAGAGCAAGCAGGGCGGAACGCCCCTTGGTCCACCCGCCGCCCGGGTGGGGCTTGCACGCGAGATGCCGCTGTCCCCCCCCCCCACACACACACACACTGTAGGTAGGTAGGTAGTAAGGTGAAGAACAGCCAGGCTCGGACTGGACACCAACGACACTGTCCCCGCACGCTAGCTGGTTAACTGTCATTTTAAAATTACGCATAACTCTCGGAGCGACGCCGTTCAGCAGCGTGCTCTGCGACGATGGACCCATCGGTGAAGAAAGCGCTGCAGAACCTGGCGGGCATCTACGAGGAGGGCTTCATGACGGACTCCGAGTACGATAAGCGGCGCAAGAGCATCATCGACGGCGCCACTGCGGTGGGATCGCGCCGCCTTGGCCCGCCGGGTCAGCACCGCCCCGCCGACCTGTGCTGACGCCGCCGCCCGTGGCCTGTCTTGCAGGTCAAGGACTCCCAGCGGCGGACTGCCGGCGGCGCGGCGGCCGGCGGCAACAAGCCGTCCTCGGTGTTTGACCGGCTCGGCGGCGGCGGCGGCGGAAAGGCGGGCGGCGGCGGCGCGAGGAGAGGCGGCGGCGCCGACCTGCGTTCTGTGATCGGCAAGCCCGGCGGCATCGTCAAGCCTGGCGCGCGCCCGCCAAGCGCGCCCGCCAACATGCTTTCCACGCACAACTGCCGCCGCTTCCGCCGCCGCCGCCCTCCCTCGACGCGGCCCGCCTTCCCTCGCCGCCGCCGCAGGCTCAGCGCAGGCGCGGCAGCTGCAGGGCGGCCGCGCCAACGACCTCCGCTCCCGGCTGACGCAGGCGCGCGCCGCCCCCTCCGCGCGTGACCTCCCCCCCACCTCGCTGCCGGCATCTCTCCCTCCCCCTCCCGCCGCGGCATCCTCCCTTCTTCTGACGCCGGCGCTGAGGCGCCTCTCCCCGCCACCCCCATCTACGCGGCGCAGGCGCTGGACGAGTCGGCGCCGAGCCGCGCGCGTAGCTCCGCCGCGAAGAGCGACGCGCCGCCCGTCCGGCGGAAGGATTTGCCGCAAGCGTGCCCGTGGTGACTCCGAAGACGAACACGAACGCCGCCAGCGCGGGCCCTGCGCGGGCCGCGGCGCCCTGAGCAGCTGCGCGCCCGCACTCCACGAAGTGTTTTTTAATGCGAGCAAAACACTGGTCACTGCTCCCGCCCCCGCCCCCGGCGCTCCGCTCCGTCTTTTACCACATCAAGTTCCGTGGAGAGAGCGCGCGCTCTAAACAATGTCTATAAGGAAGTACGCGAGACGTTGAGAGATCGCTGTACCTTGTAGTGCCACAGCCAGTGCGCAGTGGCGGCGGCAGTGCCGGAGAGTCTGGGAGAGGGATGCGGCCTCCTCTCCCCGCGTCCCGCCGTCCCGTGTCCGCTCTGGCTCTCCAGACTCCACACCCCGGTGAGGCCGGGCAGCAGCCAAGCTCCACGTCCGCTCAAAAAATGGGCCAAACCCCTCAGGGGTCAAGTCGCGAGCGCTTGGAACTCGTCGTGGCAACTCTGAGCCCCGCGTCCGCCTGGGCGGTAGTAGACTTCATCGAAGAGCGCGTGAACGAAGAGCGTGATCCGACCGACCGTAGGCGCAAGGCGGCGCAGCCTGCACCATCCGGCGCCTGCGCGCAGCACTCGTCTCAGGCTGGGGTAATCTCCATCTATCAAGCCCAAGGCGTCTCGTTCGAACCCCACGAACTCGAAGCTGCTTTTCTGCCACGTTTCAGCACCATGACGGAGGAGAAGGCGCGCAATCGACACCTGCCGTTCCTCAGTGGTGTGGACGCAGCCGGCGTGGCACGCACCGTTGACCAGATACGGCGCACCGTACGCCGCCTGCATCAGAGCTGTAAACCCATCGCGCCCTCGCGCATTGACTTCGGCACCATGAGCAAGCAGTAGCTCGACGACTCGCAGGTGGCCGAACCATGCCGCATTGCTCAGCGGCGGCTGATCATACCCACCGCCCGGGTCTCTCTCGGCCGGATCATTTGGGTCCGCACCGGCGTCAAGGGCAGTCTGCGCAGCTTCTAGCACGACGAGCTCGCTAGCGTCTTGACCGTCACAGTAGGTGCCGACGCGTCTCAGCCCGCCTGGCCGATACGCCGTGGTCATTCGAGAGGAGAGAGAAGAGGCTTCCGCGGCGCCGCCGCCACCCGTATCGCCGGTAGGGTCCTCGCATCCCGGCCGTGCCCACCAGTAATAGACAGCTGACCTCGCGCCGCTCAGCTGATGGGTTAACCGCGGTCCGCGCGTCTCTCGACGCGACACCCTAGCAAGTGACGTCACCCCTGCTTGGCCCTTGGCGATGTGACACCTGGTTAAAGAGTCCCCGGCGGCCCGAACCCGCGCAGCATGACGCCGGCCGCGAGCGGTGTCGCCCTCGCCGACGCGCGCGCTGCCGCTGGCCGCTGGCTTTGCCGCGGGCGGGGCCGTGGGCGGCCTCACTCACTCTTGTAGCATGCAGGTTGCAGTCTGCATGGATTAGCCTCTGCAGAATGCAGGATGCAAAATCAGACCCAAAGAGTTCGTCCGTCGGGTGCAGCTCACAGCTTCGAGCCCGATTCCGCATCCTGCATCCGCATCCTGCATTCTGCATCGGGTGCTAAGGCATCCGGCTTTGGGCCCGATTCTGCATTCTGCATTCTGCATCTGCATCCTGCATCGGGTGCAGTTCACAGCTTTGGGGCCGATTCTGCATTCTGCATTCTGCATCTGCATCCTGCATGATGTCATGTGTGGTGCCCGGGCACAAAAGTCAGAGATATGGCACGATAGTTACTCTCGAGCGCAGATTACGCACGATCACCTCCTGAGGAGCGCCAACGGCGCGACGCGGCCCGGGTTTCGCACACAGCAGCCCCCGGCAGGGAAGCAAGACAGGCCGTGTGGGGTGTGGGTGTCACGAGGACAGACGTCCACGAAGACGGTGGACGGACGCAAACTCCTTATCCAATTCACACTCACGGCTGTCCTACTGGTCATATAGAAAGTCGGCCGTCCGCGAGCCCCCAGCTCGCCGACGGCGAGAGAGATGCCACAAGGGGTCGCGGTGGCGTCCATCGCCAGGCTCCCTAGCTCAACCGACGACCCTTCGGGATCGACGGCCGATCGTCATGCCTAGGGAACAGCGTGTGAGCTCTGGCGAACTATCATAGCCGCAGACTTGTCCATGCGAGAAAGGAGCGCAGATTAAATCCTGATGTCCGGAACGGACTTATATAGAATGCAGAATCGGCCCCAAAGCTGTGAACTGGTACCCGATGCAGGATGCAGATGCAGAATGCAGAATGCAGAATCGGCCCCAAAGCTGTGAACTGCACCCCATGCAGGATGCAGATGCAGGATGCAGAATGCAGAAGCGGGCCCAAAGCTGTGAACTGGTACCCGATGCAGGATGCAGATGCAGAATGCAGAATGCAGAAGCGGGCCCAAAGCTGTGAACTGCCCCCGATGCAGGATGCAGATGCAGGATGCAGAATGCAGAAGCGGGCCCAAAGCTACAGCAGTGAGAGACGTGCAGGAACCAGGATCGATGCAGGATGCAGAATGCGGAATGCAAAAACTCACCCACAGCCAGGAGAGAGCGGACAGAGTACCGATGCAGGATGCAGGTGCAGAATGCAAGAACTCGCCCAATATCCCTGGGCCGGCGCGGGGGCCCCAGAGGGTGTCCATGCGGGGGGGGGATGGGGCCCCATGGCCCGCCGCAGGCGCCGATTTTTTCAGGTTTTTTCTTCTTTTTTCGGCGATTTTTACTTGTTTTCATGGGAATTCGGCGACTTGCGGCCATGCTATCACGCCTTGCGACAGCCTGTCGGCGCTGCTGACCGTGCCATGATGCACAATTGATCACCTGCATAGCTCGCGGCCTTAGTATCAAGCATTCAGTGACGACCTGATCGTACGGCCAGTAGGAAGGTGTCCTTCCATCGTGTGCACGCTTCTGACGCAATGCGCGTCACAAACTGCCTTGGACTGGCTCTGGCACTCTCGAGGCTATGCCTACACAGCCTCGCGCGCATGGGCAGTCAAGAGGGACCACGCACCTTCTCAGGACAGCGCCGGTGCCTCTCTCTTGGACCGGCAAACTTGGTGGTATCGTGTCACCAATGTGGGACCAGTGCGGCATCGCGCCATCGACAGCTCTGAACTGCGCCTCACCACTGACCGGGAAGGCCGCCAAGTGGGCCAGCACAGGTCGCACATTGTGGCAGCAGTCAGCAATGCATGTCTGATAGCTAGAGCAGCAGCGTCAGGGTCGCAGGGTCGGATCGTGTCAAGCCTCTCGCCCGGCCGGCCGCGTGCAGACGTCGGCCTGTCTGCTGTCTGGAGTGATCTGTCGGCGGTCAGTACGACCGCTCAGGTTAGAGTTATCTTATGGTTAGAGGGTCTATCTGTATGTACTCCTCGAGATCTCTCCAAATCTGCCCTCTGATTAACCTAGCTTAATCGGGAAGTCGGTGCTAGCTGACATACAGTAGCGGAGCCGGAGCCCCGTTTCCGCACTGCTGCACGGCGCATGGTGCCTCCGGGGGGCCCCGCGCCGGCCCAGAGCCCAATATAGGTAGGAGAGGCCAAAAAAAGAGTCGTACAGAATGCACACAATGCAGGTGCAGAATACAGAATCCCACCCAAGAGTGCACTGTGTGTGCAGAGAGGGTCTGTATGGTGCAGATGCTCTCTATACAGACTGCAACCTGCATGCTACATGTCTCGCCTCACCAACGATTGTCACCGTCAGCGGGTCCTGAGTTTTTGCTGGGCGGAGGTTCGCTGATGAGGAAAGTCATTTCCACCGCCGCTTGAACACCTCGAAGATCCGCGTGAACACCTCGAAGATCTACTGGCGCCCGCTTGAACACCTCGAAGATCCGCGTCGATCATGGCGCTGGAGCCATCATGGACGCTCGTGGACTCGGCGGGCGTCGTCCACGTGGTCGCGGGCAGGTCCGCGCTGTCGCAGATGTTCGGCAAGAACACCAAACCGACCTACAACAACATGCTCGAGCTGGTCGGCGAGGGTTCGCGAGGCGTCGTTGGCTACCTTTGCAAGGACGGCTGGCGGATGCTGCGCGAGCTACCGTGGCTGCAGCACAAGGAGAGCAAGCGGATCGTGCCCGTCGTCGGCTCGGCCGCCCAGTTCCTTCAACGTGCAGCAGCCGATGCCGACATGGCGGGCTTCATCTTGAACGGCAAGGCTAGCCAACCCTTCACTCGACTGATCGCACGGCCCGGCGCCAGCGGCATGCGATGGACCGGCGCCGGCTGACCGACTGCACTTCGCGCCGCCGGCGGCTCTCCTGCTCGAGCACGGCGCCAACGTCAACTCGGTGCAGCACTCGACTCTGGGGCCTCTCGTGCCTCTCGTGCCCTTCCAGGTGCGTGCCCGCCGCCCGCCGCCCGCCCACGTGCGCGCACGCGCGCGCTCGTCCTGTGTCGCCTCGCCCCTCCTCGCTCCCCTCTGCCCCACGCCACGCTCCCCCCCCCTAATGTCCGAAAGATGCCCGAGCCCGGCGGTCGTTCCCCGGATTGCTCGGCGGGCCCCCAGCGCCCTTTGGCCCCCCCGGCCCCGGGATCTCCCTACTCCCCTGCCAACATCCGCTTTTATGTGTTTTTCTTC
>NW_005195940.1:409005-410012 GCF_000372725.1 Emiliania huxleyi CCMP1516
CGACTCGAACCGGGAGCCAGTCGACGCACGAACGGAACGCTCGCACATCACCGGATATGTCAACTCGCAGCAGCGAGGCAGCAGCTCATATACAGTGGACTTTACTCAAAGCAGCGCAGAAGCGCTCGCAGAGCGGTGCGCAGCGCCGCGCACGCCACGCCGCGGGCGGTCGGACGAGCGCAGCGTACGTCGGCCGCGAGCCGCGTCGCCAGCCGTCTCGCGAGAGAGCGGCGCCACCACGTGCGCGCAGCAGCCGCCGCGGCAGAGACGAGCCGCGGCGACGTCCGCTAACTGCCATTCGCGGTTTTTTTATGAGCCGTGGGGAGATTCGCTGCCGTCCCTCTTTTGATCGAAGAAACCCTCGCCCGAGCGGCTGCCCGCATCTTTGATTTGCTGTGTGAGTGTTGAGGTGATGCGAGCGCGCGTGCGCGCGGCGCGCGTGCCGTTTTGGGTCTCTTTTATACCAGTGATGAAATATAAACCGACTTTACCACGCGCGCGCACGCGCGCGCCGCGCTCCTCGACTCTCTCGCACCCGCCCCGAGCCACGCCCCTCACGAGATAGGCGGCTGCGACCCTGAGAGTGCGCAGCGGTGCCGCTGGCGTGCTCACCACACCCATCCATCATGCCTGCATCATTCCTGCACGTACTGCCCGGTCTGGTCGGGGCGTGGGGCGAGATCTGGCATGGCGGCGCGCTTGAATTGAGCGCCTTCGATCGTCTCGCGGCGACAGCTCGCAGGCCGGGCGGCCAGAAACTGTGCCGCTCAGCCATCCGCCGAAGCGAGCGCGCCGCCCTGCCAGATCTCGCCCCACGCCCCGACCAGACCGGGCAGTACGTGCAGGAATGATGCAGGCATGATGGATGGGTGTGGTGAGCACGCCAGCGGCACCGCTGCGCACTCTCAGGGTCGCAGCCGCCTATCTCGTGAGGGGCGTGGCTCGGGGCGGGTGCGAGAGAGTCGAGGAGCGCGGCGCGCGCGTGCGCGCGCGTGGTAAAGTCGGTT
>NW_005195940.1:410112-430829 GCF_000372725.1 Emiliania huxleyi CCMP1516
GAGGAGGAAGACGCCCTCGCGTAGCGAGTCCGCGAAACCGCTGGCGGAGAGGTCGCGCGCCTGCGGGAGGGTCCAGGAGACGGAGGGTCCAGGAGACACTCGGTCCAGATTAGGCGCTCCGAGGAGTCCTCCGGGAGGGTGCGCGAAGCCAGAGATCGCACCCATTCGCGACGACCCAACAGGTTGATCCCCTCCTCGATGCCGCCGTCGATTGCGTCGATGTGCTCGAGCTCGCATCCTTTGTGCAGGCCCCCCCCAGGCGCCCCTACGGCGGCGCGCAGCGCCGCTGCACCCCAAACAAAAACGCGCGCGCAGCGCGCGCCAGCGGCGCGCAGCGCCGCCGCAGGCGGCGGACAGCAGGTGCGCAAATTTAAACGCCATTTTCGGTTTCGCACTTTTGCCAAAATCTTCAAAATCCGGTACAAATCGACTTAGGAGATTTTCCGTGCGCAGCCGGCGGGGCCCATGGCGGGGGCTGGCCCCCCGCTGCCAGGCGGCCAGCCAAAAATGTTATAAACACCAAAATTGGGTTTACATAGTAAACTGCTTGCCAGAGGCCTCAGCAACTTTGTACATCATTTTGGTCCTTTCTGTGTGGGCATGAGAATCGTTGCGCCTCACTGCGAGCCATGCCGATAGCCTCGCGTCGGCACCGGATATATCAGATCTAGATAAAGTACGCAGACAATAAAAACACTGGCACACCCCAGAGCTGACACCGCTTGAGCGGCGGTTGGCCCCGGCGCAGCGGATGAAGTCTGCGCCACAATTAACCTCGTCGCACTTGATGCAGCCGGAGAAGCTGGTGCCTGCCGGGTAAAAGAACCGGCGGATGCAGTCAAAGTTGGAGACGCAGGCCACGGCGTCGCACGCGACGTTATCTGCGGGGGCAGCGGCAAGAGGTGCGTGAGTCTTCGAATCGCTGGGCGCGTCGCGCTCTGTGGCGAGCGCCTGTCCAGCAGTCCATACAAGACGGCTTGTTAGCGGGCTTCGCCCACGCAGCAGCAGGTTCCTCGCTGAAGCCCACACCCGCCTCACGCACACTTGCGTAGCTGCTCTACATTGCGGTGGCCGCCAACCCACTTCGGCTTGGCGTAGGCCGTGGGAAAGCGTGTTGCGAACTCTCTGGTCGAGTTGAGCACGAGCAAATCCTGTATCTCTCGGGTCCAATGCGCACACGAGTGAGGTGCTAAAATTGCCGCACCAGAAGGATTCGTTCCATGCCTGACGTGAACGCCAAGGCTGCTCGACGCCGAACCGCTGACCCTTGCGGCTGCAGGCGCAGTTGCGGCCAAGCAGCCCGGTACGCTCTCCGGTGATGGCCCGATCGTAGAAGCCGTACGCATCTCGGCACTGCCGATCGCATTGACGGAACGGATCCTCGCCCACGCCCACATTTGCCAGCCCCACCACGGCCACGGAGACAGCCAGCACGACTCCCGCCGCCATCCGCGCCGCCGCGGCCAGCCGCCACCACCAACGCTGGATGATGGATGTCTCGAAATAATTTAACAAAGAAACCTTTGGCCCTCCCCCGAGGCCAGATCGGAAAAAGAAAACCGTGACTCCTGAACCGTTGGCACACCCGATGTCGCCCGCAAAGCGCGCCCGGACCGACGACGAGACGCTCGACCGCACCGTTCGCGCGCTGATCAGCCGGCTGCCGCACTTCTCGCAGTACAGCCAGTTCCGCATGCAGCGGCTGGACCGCGACGACCCCGTCTACACTCACCTGGAGGCCCGCTTCGTCAAGCAAGTGACCCGGCACCGTGGCCCGAAGGACGGCGACCCGCATCGCGAGGCGCCTCAGTTCAAGGTGACGAGAATCGAGCAGATCTACTCAAAGCGGCTGCAGGACAAGTACCTCGCCGAGGTTTGCGACGTTGCCGGCCTGTGCGAGCGCAAGGCGGCGAGGCTCGAGGTCGATGCGGTGCGCGTCGCCTCATTTGACGGGCTGGACGTCAACGAGTTCCTGCTGTACCACGGCGCGCCGAGCGGGCTCATCACGCGCCTCGCGGCACAGGGCCTCGACCCGCGCAACGCGGGCTCAAATGCGGGCAAGCTCTTTGGCTGCGGCACGTACCTCGCCTCGCTGAGCTCCAAGTCCGACATCTACACGAAGCCCAATGAGCAAGGCGAGCGGTGCTTGCTCGCGGTGCGCGCCTGCCTTGGCGAGCCGCACATGCAAAACACCCCGTGCCGAGACATCCTGAAGCCGCCCGAGCGCAAAGACAAGCGCGGCCCGCTCTCGTCGGTCGTCGCGCTGACGGTGACGCAGGGCGGCTGCGTCGAGCACCCCGAGTATATTGTCTACAACCAGGCGCAGACGCTGCCGCAGTTCGCCATTTACTACAAGCACACCGAGGAGTGCAGGTGCACCCACTGCTGGCGTGAGGTCGAGTATCTCAACATCAGGACCGTGACGCAGCACGGCAGCGAGATCTTCTTCAAGCTCAAGATTACAACGCCGTTTCAGAAGCTGATGCACGCCTACTGCAGCCGTCAGGGCGTCTCGTTGAGCGCTGTCCGCTTCATCTTCGACGGCACCGACATCAACGAGACCCAGACGCCGGCGCAGCTCGACATGGAGGACGGCGACGTGATCCACGTGGAGGTGCGGCAGGCCGCTTCGAGCTCCTCCGCGGAGCTCATGACGCTAAGGGTGATTGACGAGGACGGCGCCGAGGTCTACTTCACGCTCAAACCGACAACGCCGCTCAAGAAGCTGATGCATGTATACTGCAACAGGAAGGGTGTGCCCCTGAGCAACATGCGGTTCCTCCTCGACGGCCAGCGCATCGACGAGGCCAAGACCCCAGGCGAAATGGGCATGGAAGACGGCGAAGTCATCGTCGCCGAAATAGTCACGTAGCCGCGTGGATACATGGGTAGCCGTGAAGTGTTTCTGTTTCCCTTATTAAGTCAATAACTTATTATATCCGGATATGCAACGGTGGGCATAAGGCGACTGATACCACCGTCGCAGACACCGACGTTGTCCTGCAGGTTGATCTCTCTGCACCGCGCTGTGCAACAGCAGGTCGACCACCCGCTCGTGGCCCTCCTGGCACCTCTGGGCAGCGAGCATCAGCGCGGTGACGCCGTCGCTCTTCTGCAGATTGACCTCCCCCGCGCCGCGCTGACACGCAGCATGTCGAGACCCCGACCGCGACACAGGACGAAAGGACACCACAAGAGGGGAGCGATTTCACTCATGAACGCAGGCGAGTGACCAGTGAGCCCTATACACCACAGTCGCTTCTCCCCTCTCCTTCTTCCTTTATAAAGGGAAGCGCACGAGAGGACCCAGAACGCATTCCAACTCCAGCTGTATGGCAAAGCTACTTGGCTACGTGCATCCCCACGGGCAGCAGCGGCGGCTTCATCGCCTCGACGACGGCTTTGAGGTCGGCGTCGCTCGCTGTGCCGCCGCCTCCGCTGGTGCACACCCACGAGCGGTTGGCGACGCACAGCTTGTCGTCCGCGCCGCCGTCGGTCCTCCGTGTGAGCAGCTCCGCCGCCATCCGCGTCGTGCACGTCTTCTCTGCGAACTCCCTCTTCCACACCTTCGCCGGGTCGTGGCAGCTCTGCCCCAACGGGCAGGCGGCGTACCACGGCGCGCCGCGGTTGACCTGCTGGTCGATGGCGAGCCCCTGCGAGAAGCTCGAGCCGGGCCAGCCGACAAACCACGCGGCGCCGCGGCAGACTGCAAAGTCGAGCACGGCGGCGCGCGTGTACGAGCTGTTCGCCGAGCTCCACCTCGAGTCGTACGAGACACGCGCGCCGGTGGCGGTGCGCGCAAAGCGGGCGCCCCACGCTGTGCGCCCCGACGCGAGCATCTTCTCGTCCGCTTTGCGCGGCACGTTCTTGCCGACGGCGACGAAGACCTCACGCGCACCGTGGAGCGCGGGCACCGCCGCCATCCCCTCCTGCAGCTGCGCGAGCGTCGGCGGCGGCCCGGCGCCCACCCTGTCTGCGGAGAACAGCATGTCGCGCTCGATGCGCGCGTGCACGCAGCCGTACGACTCTCTCAGCCCCGCCGTGGCGCGGAAGCGCGCAGCCTCGCGCGCAATCGGCGGCGCCGGCCGCAGCGAGCGCCAGGCGGCGGTCTCGAGCGGATGGAGGCCGGTGCACATGCGCCGCCGCCGCTCTCGCACGCTGTAAAAGTAGTCGAGGTAGGGCCACGAGTTGGAGGTCCCCGAAGTTCGGCCGGCGCGGCTCGCGCTCCACGTTCTGCGCGCATTCGTTGATTTGCGCAAAACGCGGAGTCCCGCTGCGCGCATCCCACGCCGGAAGCGCTCCTCGTCAAAGAGGGCGCCAAACGGCTCGACCGCACCGTTCAAAACGTGCGACGTGAATTCGGGCAGCAGAAGCGCGCTCCCTGTCGCGTGAGCGACGAGGCAGCACCCGATCAGCGCGAAGATCTGGTTGAAGAGCCCGCCGACCAGATTGCCCGGCGCGAGCACCGGGCGGAGCAATGAGCGGTCTCGCACGCCGTCGGGGCTGCCCTCCTCCTCGGCGGTCAGCGGCGGCGCGTGGCGGAAGCGCTCGTTCCACGCCGTCGCGTTGGCATCGACCTTCAGCCGGAGCGCGTCCGGGAACATAAGGAGCGGCCAGCAGCCGGTGCGCGTGTAGACGCTCCTCATGATCTCGGGCTTCAGCGTGCCTTGTCTCGAGCTCTTGTCTACATGATGTATGATGTAGGCGAGGCATCGGTCGCGGTCGAGAATCCCAGTGTTGGTGCGGAAATTATAGCCGCGCGGTAGCTCGTAGACTGGGTGTCGCTTGAAGTACGCGTGCCACACCGCCTGATCGCTACCATCGACGACGGTGTCGGCCGGCAACGAGCGCATCGCCTCGATCACCTCAGCCGCCGCCTCTCGCGACGGCCGCAACACCATCATTCCGCTGTTGATCCCGCCTTGCGGCTGCAGAGCGTCCGGAGAGTGGAAGACGGCGGCGGGCGCATCCACGTAAGCGAGGTGGTCGATGTTCCGGAGCACCTGGCAGTCGTTATCGAGGAAGATGACCTTGTCAAACTGCACGAGGCTGACCGCCTGTAGCTTGTCAAAGGTGCCCGCGAATATCTTTCGCGCCCACGCCGGCGGCGCGAGCGGCGCGACGGGCAGCATCCGCGCTTTGAGCGCCTGAAGCCGCTCCTCAAACTCCGCGTAGCGCGTGGTGACGAGCGTGTGCACGGGCAGCGTGGTGGCGGTGAGGAGGAGCGAGTGGAGCAGGTTCACGAGCGAGCGGAACTGGTGCAGGTAGCGCGAAAAATCGCCGGGCGTGTCTGGGTTCGGCGTGTAGCTGAGCACTGTCAGGATTGTCACGCGACCGCTGTCCGCGTCGGCGGGCCTCTCGATAATCGCTGAATCCAAGGCTCGCCCGCAGAGCGACGACGCTCGGCACTGGAGCGGAGCCCAGTCGGCCGCCGGTCGCTGGAAGCACCCCGACTCAGAACATGGGCACGCCGAAGCTGGGAATGCACCGTGTCGTGGCATACAGCGTGTTGCATAGTTGGGGTCGCACGAACAGGCGATCCTCATCGTCCCTCGCGTAGGACTGCCACAAACAGTCCGGGTCGCGTTGGCACCGCACGAAAATATGCCGCGGCAGCCGGCATTAACCCACATCACGTCGGCGTGCCCAGGCACGCAACCGTATCCTTGTGGCTCGCCGTCAGCATGCTGTGCGCGGCAAGCCTGGGCAGAGTGGTCGTTGAGCAGGCGCACCGCACACGTTTTGCTGTGTTTGTGGCGAAGGAGGTGAGCCACCAACAAAGTCAGCCACATCATGTAGTAGCGCTACCAGGTACGGCGTCTTTTTGGATAAGAATTTAAAGAAAAGAACTGTCTCTCACAGCCTGTGGCGAGAATCGGCGAGAGACTGCGAAGAGAGATAGGAAGAGGCAGACTCCCTAGGGTGGGCGACGGATAGCGCACCACACACCTCTCCTTAAAATCCCTGTGTGGTGGCGGCGTGCCGTCCTCCCATCCCTCCCTTGGGTTGTCTGTTTTCTTTCTTTTTAGCACACAGGCTCGTGGGAAAAGAATTCTTCAAATACAAGCTCTATCCCAGCACACTGGCACGACAAGGGCGCTTTTGGATAAGAATTTTTGCAGCGCCAAAAAGGACTCTCGCGGCCCAGTTCCCTGCGTGAGCACTGTGTGGTGGCGGCGTGCCGTCCTCCCCTCCCTCCCTTGTGCCCGTTCCTTCTTTCTTTCTGTGCGATGCACGCCCTGCGCGAGCGCAGGGCGGGGTGCGCGCTGTGCCTCTGTGTTCGTGCGTTGCCCACATCTCTTCTTTCTCCCTTAGATGACGTTCTCTTTATTTCCGGGTTCCGATTCGTTTCCGATGCGTTTCCAGTTCCCCGTTCCTGACGAAATCTTTGCGCTCTCCTTTTTACATACATATATATATTTAGCGCGCATGGCACCAACAACACTCCACGGGAGCCGCCCAAGCGACTCCTGCGAGGGGACGGCGAGGCACTTAGCTCTATGTGCACTCGACCCGGCGCACGCGACGCGAGCGAGCGCAGGCCGCACCACGGCAGCGCCACTGCCTGCATTGCCTAGCCCACCCGCTGCTCCATGCTCAGCTGCTGCCGGCTGGACGGTTCGTAATAGATCCTAATATGACGAGCGGTTGAGCGCGGTTCCAACTTGGGCGAGCGGTATTGGTTTGATAATCTTGATGCATATTTATCATCTCTGACTTCTCAAAAAAGAACATATTGTGGATGCGCATATGGATATGCCATTGATATACTCACCACCTCTAAACCCAGCGCTTGAGCGTGCGAGAGGCGTTCAGGCCTCGTCCATATTGTCTGCCTCGTATGACTCAAGGTCGCGCTGGCGCGCCACGCCGCCCTCTTCATACGCGCCCAGCCGGTGCTGGGCCCGCTCGAGCCAGCGCAGAAGGGGATCTTTGCAGCGCTGGTACGCCAGCATCCCCTGCCAGAGCGTCACGACGTGGTAACGAGACACCCTGCTTTCCAACGACCGTCCCATTGCAATCTGCTCGAGCAGAAAACGCGAACCCGAACCAAACTCGCCGAGGCCTTCATAGTCACGTTCAATGTTGTTGAGAAGTGAAGCGTCGTCGTCGTCGTCGTCGTCGTTAACCCAAAATGGCTCGTAGTCGTCGAGGATGTACGCAGCCTCCGCGTGCAGCGCGCGAAAGAAGCGCGTGTCGACCGCGTGCACAATGTCGCGCGCATCCCGGTAGGTCTTCAAAATGTGCGTGAAGATCTGCGTCATCTGGTCGACAAAGACGTCGAGCAGCGCGGGGTTCTCAAGAAGGTTGAAGCTCTCGCTCTCGTAGTCTAGGGCGAAGCGGGCGAAGCGGCTCCCGTTCTCTTCGAGGTAGGACGCCGCAAGGCCCTCAGCATGCTCAGGATAGGTCAAGTCGCGCAGCCAGTTGCGCGGGTTGCGCAGCATCGCGACCAAGGATTCGCCGAGTTGGTTCGCGGTGTCATATTGGTGCTCGGCGTCACGGCAGATTTTGTAGAAGCCAGCCACGGGCAGCAGCTTCAGGCCGCAGCGCTGCAGCCACGGAGGAGGAGGCATGCGAGTGGCGGCGAGTGGCGGCGGCGAGCGTTCTGCGGCGCGCGCGCGATGCGCCTACCAGATATGCAACGGTGGCATAAGGCGACTGATACACCGTCGCAAAACTGCATTGGGTCTCGAGTTCGATTCGACTCGGCGCAAAAAAACCAGACGGGCGTTGTCACTGGCTCGAAACCACCTTAGCGTTCACCTGCTATCCGCCGGTACCCAAACCGGATGCATCTCCGCACGACCCAGGAATGCAGTTTTGCGACCGGTGTATCCGTCACTTTATTCTTTATGCCACCGTTGCATATCCGGATATGCAACGGTGGCATAAAGTGAATGATACACCGTCGCACTATCCCCTACCTGCCCCGGGTGTGAAACCCACACTGCCCTAGGTAGGTAGGTAGAAAGGTGAAGAACAGCCAGGCTCGGACTGGACACCAACGCGGTATGGGTGGACGCGAGACAGATGATGACGACACGCACGAACGACACACAGACACAAACAAGCTCACAAGACACACAGCCATGCCCGGCCCAAATGCAAATCACACTGCCGAGGTGTGAATAGCCGGCCGCTCCCGAGGTCTCGGAGAAACTTAGGGTACACGTATATGGCGGTGCGCGAGCTTCTCAACTTCTCCCTCGCTCTCGCCGCTCCCAGCGTGGCGCTGCGCCACACTCGTCACACCCCACCGCGCGCGGGCCGCAAAGCTAGGCCCCCGCGGCCGCCGCGCTCTCCTCGGGCTTCGCGAGCGCCGCCAGGTGGGCCTGCACCGACTCGTCCTTGTAAGCCGCCTGCGTAGGGAAAGGTGCGGTGAGGTGGGCGGGACCACTGCCGCTGCAGCGTCCTCTCGAGATGGGCCGAGATGGGCTAGTCGAGATGGACTAGTCGAGATGGCTAGTCGACTGGCCGAGCCGAGCCGAGCCGAGCCGAGCCGAGCCGAGCCGAGCCGAGCCGAGCCAAGGCGAGCCGAGCCGAGCCGACGGCTGCCTGCGTCATCTCGACGATGAGGCTCTTGACGTCCTTGCGGTCGGCGGCGGCGCGCGGGAAGGGCAGCCGCAGCTTGAAGGTCTGCCCCTGGCGCGTCACCTGCACCATGAAGCCCAGCCGGTCGAGCGCCACCAGCTGCGCCGCCTCCACATCAGGGAGGCCGACGTAGTGCATCACCATCGCAACCTAGGCATCGCCCCGCGCGTGACCGGATGGCTAGGCAAGCCGCGCCACTGCGTCGCCATCGCCACCGTTGACTCGGCGTGGTCGTCGTTCATGTGGCCCATCACCTAGTCATATCTCCCCATATCTCCCCATATCTCCCCATATCTCCCCATATCTCCCCATATCTCCCCATCATGTGGCCCATCACCTAGTCACTCATGACTCGCCACTAGGCCAGCACTACTCCGTGACAGCTCCGGGAGGGCGTGATCGCAGCTCCTGTGGCCAAACAACCGTTCTATGCCGGCTATACCTCGGCACATACCTCGGCTTTATCTCGGCTGTATCTCGGCTATATCTCGGTGGCCAAACACCGGCGCCGCGAACGCCTGGATCGGGTCGACCTCGGCGCTCAGATACCTGGGGAGAGATGGGGAGAGATGGGGAGATATGGTCAGGCGCGCAGGTGCCTGCGGCATGCCGAAGAAGCCGGGGGCTATGACCGCAGCATGCGCGTGGGGGCACGGGCTGCGGCTTGAGCTGAACCCGGCGGAGTCCAGCGGAGTCCAGCGGAAGGTGGCGGGGCCCACCGGGAGGCCCGAGTACACACATGCGGGGAGAGGTGGGGAGATACGGGTCTGCCTTCCGCATCTGGGGCCTCGAGATGCGGGGAGAGGTGGGGAGATGCGGGTCTGCCTTCCGCATCTGGGCCTCGAGATGCGGGGGGATGGGGGGAGAGATGGGGAGATACGGGAGGTGTGGGGAGATGTGGGGAGATGTGGGGGCTGGCTTCCGCATCTGCGCTCGGAGGTACTCATCCGGCGACGGCGCAGCGGCACGCGCGAACCCGCCCACAAAGTTGACCGCCTTGAGGCTGGCCATGCGGTAAAAGGTGAAGTCGCCAAAGTCGACCTGTTCACAGGTGGAGGCCGTGAAGAGACGCTGTCGGGCAGCACGAAGCGCTCGCCCGAAGCTCCACCCAGAACGCGTTTGGGTGCCGCTCCCTGTACAGCTCCTTCAGCCCCTCCTTCTCGACCTAAACGGAGGGGCGAGCGCCGTCTAGGCCGCTCCCCTCTCGTACCGCTGCTGCAGCGCCTCGTGCGTGCTCGACCTGCTCCTTGCCCACGCGCTCCACGTCGCCGATGAGCGTCACGCGCCCGTCAGCGGCGCCCTCGAACCCCTTGGCCGTCACGGTGAGCGCCGCCTGGCCGCCCACCTTGGAGAGGTCCTATGCGACACGTGCTGGACGGTCGTGGGCGTGTCCGCGGCATGTTGGCCGGCGGCAACCTCGTCAGCGGTCCTTGGTGTGGCTCGACATGGCCGAAAAGACAAACACGGGCAGGCCGCTCGCGTCCGGCGCGAAGCCGACCAGGGCACCGTTCGGGTACCCGTCGACCTGCGACGAGAGCGTCGACAGCACCGCGTACCCGCTCGAGTAGGCGACGAGCGAGCGGGCGTCCTCGGCCATGGTGAGGCGTGCGGCACCGCGCTGGTGCTCCATCACCGCCGCCTGCACCGCCTTCTCCTCCTCGCTCAGCTCGGGCATGTTGCGTACTGCGTGGCCGCCGCGGCCGCCCGCCCCGAGCCGGTCCTCGCCCTCCTCCTCGCCCTCCTTCTCGGCAACGGTCGCGAGCGCGCGAGGCGCAGCCGGGCGCGCCGCCACCGAGCGACCAGGCGCGAGGAGGAGCGCGTCGCCGGCGGCGAGAAGCGAGGCAGCGAAGAGCAAAAGCGGGAACCACGACATGGATGGACTTTTCATGGCTGATGGGAAAATGTCGGCGGATTCACGCCGGCCAAGAGCGGGCTAACCTTGAAATCTGCACCTTGGATGGCTGCGCTTCACTCCGCCCTCCCAGCACGCGCCATTTTGGCTGCCTTCCAGCCAAGTACAGCCATCCTCCGGCCGATGGCTGCGATGGCTGTGTCCCGGCCATCTCCGCCCGGCCGCATGATGGCTAGCCCGAGACGGCAGGACGGCGAGACCGGGCGCGGTGCAAGGCTTGCGTGGTGCGCGTGGGGCCGTCGGGCAGCTGTTCATGATTGATGCCGTCAGCCTCAGCCGGCTGGAAGGCGTCCCGCCCACCGCTGGCCGGAGATATCTCCCGTCCGAGCTCTCCCACAATCGAGCGGGTGGCAGTCAGCCCGAGACGGCAGGACGGCGAGACCGGGCGCGGCGCGAGGCTTGCGTGGTGCGCGTGGGGCCGTCGGGCAGCTGTTCATGATTGGCGCCGTCAGCCTCAGCCGGCTGGAAGGCGTCCCACCCACCGCTGGCCGGAGATATCTCCCGTCCGAGCTCTCGCACACACGAGCGGGTGGCAGTCAGCCCGTGTCGTTCAGTCTCGGGACGCCGGCATGACTTCAATCCGTGAGTGCGACAGAGTGTCGTATTCACCCCGTGGCCCCCCTTTGAGCAAACGTAAACCAACCAGACCAGCTGAAGGTTCGCAGCACCCTGAGGGAGGCGGCGAACCAGCTGAGCAACAAACTTTCGCACGCTCAGCACCTGGACGAGGTCACATGGACCACCAAGAACTGGCACGGGCTGCAGATGCAGCGCTTGTCTGTCGTCCTCCACACCGCCGTGGCGTGGCAGACGGTGAACGAGCTAGCGTGCGGGGAGAGCGGCATTGTGCATGGTGCGGAGTGCATTGCCGTTCTTAACGGAGTCGCTTAGGCGGCTCCGGTGGTGAGCCGGTGTGTGTGCCAGTCCGCGCCAGTCCGCGCCCTTGTCGTGCCAGTGTGCTGTGAGAGAGGGTTGTAGAACAAGAATTCTTCATCCGGTGGCGCTTGGCTCCATGAGTCTCGCCAGGCCGCTCTTGCTGTTGCTACTGCAGATTGCGGGCGAGGCGCGAGCCTTGCACGCAGGCGCCAACGCCGCGCCCGGGCAGCTGCTGCGCCGGCCCGCGGCCGCGCTGCTCCGGGCGGCGCCCTCGTGCGGCGCAGCGCTGGGTGGGGCTTCTCCGGCGGGGCTGCGGGCGCTGCGGCTGCGCGGCGGCTCGAGCCAGCTGTTCGTCAAGACGCTGTCGGGCAAGACGGTGACGGTGGAGGTGGAGGAGAGCGACTCGATCGCCGACGTCAAGGCCCGCCCATTCCGCCTCCTCTGCCGCTTCTTCGCTCGCCCGTCGTTTGCGCCGGCGGCCCCACGCCTCCGCCCCACGCCTCCGCCCCGCGCCCCGCCCTCTCGGTGCAGGCCAAGATCCAGGACAAGGAGGGGATCCCGCCGAAGGAGCAGCGCCTCATATTTGATGGGAAGCAGGCGCGCCAACCGCGCTCTGCCCTGCTCGCCGCCTCTTGCCTTCCTCGGCGTCGAATACTGCGCGAGCGCCACCGCCTCTCCGCCTGCTCTGTCAGCTCTGTCCTCGCGTCCCTGCCACCCTCTCCTTCCGCCGCGCCTGCCCGGCTGCGCTCGCCTCGTCGCCCCTCACTCGCGCCTCGCGCCTCGCTGCACGCAGCTGGACGACACGAAAACGATCGGCGACTACAACATTGAGGAGGAGAGCACGATCCACCTCGTGCTGCGGCTGCGTGGGGGAGGCGCCGTGCGGTGGTGACGCCCGCACTGCCGTCGGCCGACTTCTGAGGACGCTTGTTGCGTGGAGAGGGTGGTAGAGCCGTGTAGCGAGGCAGTGCGACGGCGTCGCTCGGTGTCGCGAGGGGTGGAGGTCTCTCGCGCGTCCGCGTGCGTTCACGTTGTCCATTGTTGCTCTTTGTAACAGTCTGCGTCACACTCACACACACTCTCTCCCTCTGCTACACCTATCCGCGGGCGGCGGTGGGGCGGGGGACGTAGTGTCGAAGTCGGTCGGGTGCGGCCCGACAACGCGGAACGCCTCAGAACGCCCAGTTGACGGGGGGTCTCCGTCTCGGCCTGCGCCGTGCGCGGCCTGCGCGGCGCGCTGTGGCGCTGACCGCCGCTGTCCTCGCAAGCTGAGTGTCCCCCGAAACGATGGCGCGGCCATGCGAAGAAGCATGGGCGACTGGGCACTCCCCGCGCGTGGAATAAAGTGGGGGCTGCCGCGGTGGCGCGCGACGCGGATGCCGGTTCCGCCGCAAACGATACCATCGGGCTCTCAGACATGAATCGGCACCCCGACCGCTAGAGCGGCGCCTCCCCGCCAGCGCCGCGGCTCGAAGCTGTCCGCCGGGCCCGGAAGACATGTAGACGGGGGCAAGAGAGCAAGCGGCGGCACAACAAAAGAGCAAGCGGCGGCACAAAGCGAGGAGGAGGCGTGAGAGGCGGTGCTGCTACAGCTTCGCCAGCTCCGCCTGCAGCTCCGCCTCCCACGCCTCCGCGCCGTCCGCCGCCTCGCCGACCGCCTGTGTAGGACACGTCAGGGACGTGTCGCGGACGTGTCCAGGACATGCCACCCGTGCCGCCGCCCCGCGGACCGCCGCGTCGACGCCTAATCACAGCCTTCCGTGTCACAGCTCTCCGTCTCGCACCGCGCCGACAGGTCGCCGTCGATGGCGCCCGCGCCCGCGCAAAGGCCGCCGCCTCTCGCCAAGCCGCCTCCGATGCACACCGCTGCCGCCGAGGAGGAGGAGGAGGACGGAGGACGGCCGGGAGGCGGGGCGCGCGCTGTTGCTCCGCGGCGGCCGCCGCCCTCGCCCCTCGCATGGCCGCTTCCTCCGCCTCCTCCGCCTCCTCCGCCTCCTCCGCCTCCTCCGCCTCCTCCGCCTCCTCCGCCTCCTCCGCCTCCTCCGCCTCCTCCGCCTCCGCCTCCTCCGCCGCCGCCTCCGCCGCCTCCGCCACCGCCTCCGCCTCTGTCGCCGCCGCCACGCCCGCCACGCCCGCCGCGCCCTCTCCGCCTCGCCGCCTCGAGGCCGGCCTCGACCTCCCCATCCAGCTCGCCGATCTGGTCAAACTCGTGCAGAAGGGCGCGCTCGTCGGCGTCCGAGTCGGAGGAGCCGGCGCCGGTGACGAGCAGCGGAGAGGACGACGAGCCGTACGCGAAGCTGCTCCGGCCGTCCCCCCCGGGCGACGCCGGCGGCGGCGGCGCGGCGCCCGTCGCGAGGGCGTGCAGGTGGGCGAAGTAGTGGGAGAAGAATGCCTCTTCGGAGACCGCCCGCGGGACCAGCGTGTGCCTCTGCCGCTCGAGGTGCTTGTCCACCGACAGCGCCTCGAGCACCACCGCGACGGACGCGTCCAGGTCAAACTCAAACGCGGGCGACGACGCGGACGGCGGCGGCGGGGCGAGAAAGGCAGCGCGGTTCTGGGAGAGGGCGCGCATGCGCGCGCGGACGTCGGCGGAGAGGCCCGGCGCCTCCCACGGCAGCATCACCACGCCCACGCCCGTCCCCTCCTCCTCCGCCGCCGCCCGCCGCCCCTCCTGATCCTCGAGCGGCGAGAGGAGCGCGCGGAGGCGCCCAAGAGTGCGGGCGCGGCCGTCGCTACCGGAGCTGGAGCCGCTCGCGCCGCCGCACTGCGGCCCGCCGCCACTCGCACCGCCGCTCCCGCCGCCGCTCCCGCTCCCGCCTCCGCCGGCCGCCGTGGTGGCGGCGTCGCACCGCTTCAGCTCCGCCTCAAACTCGAGCCGCTCCTGCTCGAGCCGCTCCTGAACGGCCGCCGCCGCCGATGAGACGGCCACCGCAGCCGTGGAGAGCCACTTGAAGCCGTCCTCCAGCGGCATGCTTGGCCGACGTGCACACTCCGCCGAGACTCGTCCGCCGAGAGCGCCGCAAGCAGACGGATGGGTGCACCTCGCCGACGATTTCTTTTCGATGAGAGCTTTTTCCATTTCCTAGATCCGTTTTAGTTGGAGCACTTCACACACACACACACACACACATAAGAGGCACGAGGAGGGCGGCGACCTCAACCGACTATGGAGGACCCGTCACCAGACGACGCAGATTGTGTTTGAGAGAGATTTTTAGCAATACCATGTTGCAGAGCAGACGACGGTGAGGCGGAGCAGACGCGCAGGGCGAGACGAGGGAGGGAGCAGGATGTTGCGGAGATCAGCAGGAGGATGTACGACGAGATTAGGAGCAGCAGGGACCCGAGGGACCATGTGGAAGACGGCTAGTGCTAGAGGATGTGGCCCGTGAGTTGAACAAAATCCGGGGACGCGACCCACCTCGCCACAGACGGTCCCGCGCCTCGCCGCTATGACGGGGACACACCCCGCACCGTCCGCTGTGTCCCCGTCTTTGTCCGGAGTGAAAAGTCCAACGCGCTCGTCGGTGACGGCGTCCCCGGATTTCGCCGCGCTCGGCGAACCTCGACAGCGCTTTCGGTGGCATGCAGCTCTTTGCGCCTGAAGCTTGGAGAGCAGCTCCTCTGCTGCTCACACGCTCTGCACAGTTGGCACAGCCTACTGTGCGGCTGCCACAGCTGTGACAGCGATGGGCTCGCCCTCACTGGCCCTCAGTCACTTGTGCTGCGGCTTGTGTGAGCGACACTGCTCGGCGACTGCCGGCACACTGTGAGACCGTGGGTGTGAGGTTAAACCACGCTACCAGCGCTTGGTCACATCGGCCCCGAGGTCAGATCCTTCTACTCTGTTGATGACAAGACTTGTCTACTGGCTGGAGCCGAGCAGGAGGGCCCAGCGCACAACCCCTGTCCAACTCAGGGTCCACACCCCGTAGTCGTCTCCCCCATCGGGAGGACGACCCCGGCGCTAGTCGCCGACCACACCCACAAAGAACCCTGCACAAAGACCGCAGGGCGGGGACCTGTTCCTTTTTACCCATCTCCTAGTAGAGGTGTCCGTTTTATTTATTTATTTACGTGCAACACGCCAATCCGAATGGCCAGATGCCTCCGGTCTGCCTCATCTATTCCCCCGTGTGTCTTTCGCCCAACGCAAGCCGCCCTCTTGCCCGCTCCGACGCTCTTGTCCCAAGCGGCCGAAGCGCGCCGCGAGAGACGCAGACCCCCCCCACCCCACCGCCGCTGTGCGTCGTGCTCCGCAGCCGCAGGGTCTGCTGCTCTCTCTGCCGTGCTCGCGCGGCGGTCCCGCAGGAACCCGCGCCCTCGCCGCCCGGCCGGGGCTGGAGAGGCTCACCAGAGGTCGATGCCGCGCTCCTCGCACACGGCCACCAGCTCAGGCTGCTCCGTGTTGTCCACGCGGAGCTCCTGCACGCGAGGGGAGGAGCGATGAGCATTGGGCGGGGGAGGGGCGTGTGGCGAGGGGGGCGTCTCGCGCCTTCAAGCTCGGGGCGGCCCCCTCCTTGAGGGCGGCGGCCAGCGCCTTGCAGCCCTCGTCGCCAATCTTGTTGCCGCCGAGATAGAGCTCCTCGAGCCGCGGCGCTGACCCCTCCTTGCCGAGGGCGGCGGCCAACGCCTTGCAGCCCTCGTCGCCGATCTTGTTTTCGTTGAGATAGAGCTTCTCGAGCCGCGGTGCTGCCCCCTCCTTGCCGAGGGCGGCGGCAAGCGCCTTGCAGCCCTCGTCGCCAACCTTGTTGCCGCTGAGATAGAGCGTCTCGAGCCGCGGCGCTGCCCCGCTCGCGAGGACCTCCGCCAGCTGCGCCGCCTCCGCGTCGCCCCAGCCGAGGCTGTCGTAGAACAGCGCGGTCGCCTTGCCAAACTGCTCCTTGAAGGCGGCCTCGTACAGCCGCTTCACGAGCGGCTTGTCGTCCTTGCCGTTGGTGAAGCTCTTCTTCTCCAGCTCCGCCGCGAACGCAGACGGCAGCAGCGGAGGGCGCCGGCCGCCCTCCTGGGTGCAGTCGTCGATGAGGCTGCGGCAGTAGTACTCCTTGCCGCCGCGCATCTTGCCGAGGTCGAGCGAGAGGGCGCTGGATTTGGTGAGGCTGGCCCAGGCGTTCTCGGTGGCGCACCAGCCGCGGTCAAAGTACGCGGCCACGTTGGTGCCCTCGATCTGGTCCTCCGCCGCGTGGCCGTCCGGGAAGGAGGTCAGCCGCAGCACCCACGTCTGCGGGTGGGAGTAGAGCGTGCCGAGGCAGCCCAGCCCCTGCTTGAAGAGCGCGTTCTGCTCCTCGGTGCGCAGGACGCCGTTGGGGGGGTCGGGGTGCTGGTGCAGCGAGCCGAAGTCCCAAAAGACGCCGAGCCGCGGGATGTCGGTGAGCAGGGCCTTGAGCGCCCTCGCGACGCGGGAGAGGTTGGCTCCGCGCGGGTCGGGGTGGTCCTTGGTCAGCCACGGGTAGGAGAGCGCTCCGACGGGAAGGCTGCCATACTTGGTGGTCGCCTCGACGAGGTCGGTGAGGGAGAGGAAGGCCTCTTTGGGCAGAGCCTGACGGTGGGTGAGGACGCCGCCCGCCTCGGCGTGGCGGATGACCCACCGCGCGTCGAGGACGGCGACGGCGCCGCTCGCGAGGACCGGCTCGAGGTCACCACCGCCGCGCTTGCGCCACACCTCCAGCTTCCCCTCGCTCACGCCAAGATCGGTGGCGGAGGGGAGTGTCGGCGGCGCGGCGGTTTCGGCGGGCGTCGGGGCGTCGCGTTCGACGGCGGGAGGGCCGGGCAGCTCCTCGGTCGGGGCCTCGACGCGGCTGGAGAAGCAGCCCATCGTGAGAAGTCGATCGACTTTGACAAGGACACAGGTGGAACAGAATTTTCAGTGTATGTAGCTCTTACGAACATACCCGCTAGAGGACGAGCAAGCCTGCTCTAGCCTTGCACGTTGCTTCCTGTCGTCTGTTGTTTGTTGTACCCTTGTTTGTTTCTCTTGGCACCTTGGAGTGCTGGGGGGGGCGACAGGAAGAATGTGGCCCTGAGTTATGTATACGCCAACTCAGGGTGTGTGGCAGCCAGCTGGCTGTGTGTCTTGTGAGCTTGTTTGTGTCTGTGTGTCGTTCGTGCGTGTCGTCATCATCTGTCTCGCGTCCACCCATACCGCGTTGGTGTCCAGTCCGAGCCTGGCTGTTCTTCACCTTTCTACCTATGTATGTTCGTAGGGAGGTGATGAGGAGTCAGTTAGCGCGGCGGGCGGTTAGACGTTACGAGAGGCTCGGAGGTTGGAGCGGAGCGTGTCTCATTGCGTCAGGCAGGCCCACGACCGACACCCACCGGAGCGTGGCGGTAGGTTCGCAGCACCCTGAGGGAGGCGGCGAACCAGCTGAGCAATAAACTTTCGCACGCTCAGCACCTGGACGAGGTCACATGGACCACCAAGAACTGGCACGGGCTGCAGATGCAGCGCTTGTCTGTCGTCCTCCACACCGCCGTGGCGTGGCAGACGGTGAACGAGCTAGCGTGCGGGGAGAGCGGCATTGTGCATGGTGCGGAGTGCATTGCCGTTCTTAACGGAGTCGCTTAGGCGGCTCCGGTGGTGAGCCTGTGTGTGTGCCAGTCCGCGCCAGTCTGCGCCCTTGTCGTGCCAGTGTGCTGTGAGAGAGGCTTGTCTTAAGAATTCTTCTTTCTGTGAGACTATCTCGAGAATTCTTCTTTCAACGCCAACCACATTTCGCACATCCAAAACTATCCGTTGTGGTCGGGCGCAACCTCGACAGCCTAAACCTCGACACAGTGGAGTTAGTCTGCATGTCAGTGGCCGCCGCGGAGCTCCGCGTTCGCCTTGCTGCGCTCGAGCGCATCAAGCTCCGGGCCAGCGCGGTCGTCGAGGATCACCGCAGCCGCCACGCCGCTGGCGGCTCTGCGGAGCTCCAGGCACGCCTCGCCGCGCTCGAGCGGGTTGGCGAGCGGGCGCAAGCGGTCCGCGCCTTCGGCGCAGCATGCGGTGGAGGCCCGTCTTCACCGCCGCCCGCGCCCGCTCCAGCTCCCACGCCGGCGGCGCGCGGGCAGGACGAGCGGCTCGGCTCGGCCGCCAAGAAGCTGGTCCACGAGCAGGTCGCGGATCTGCTCGAGGAGGACGAGACGAACCTGCCCTTCTTGCTGCGGCTGCTGCACGGCCTCTCCGCGCTGCGCGGCCCGCTCGCGCTGCGGCAGCGCGCCGCCCTGCTCCAGATGCTGCGCCGCTTCGGGCGCGAAGGGGCGGGGGAGGCGGAGTTTACCGACGGCGGCCGCGCCGAGTCGCCGGCGGGAGAGGAGGCGCGCGCGCCCGTCGCGACAACTCTTGCACGCCTGAGTGCTGTGCGATGGCCGCTCGTGTGACCGCCCTCTCGGCGCACACCCTATCTCCCCCGAGCCCTCCTCCCCGCTTTTGGTCCCGGCCCTCTGACGGACGTCCGCGCCTCATGACTGGACGGCTCGTCGCGGTTCGGTGCCGCGGAGGAGATGGAGGACGAGATCTGGTGATAGCTGACCCCTCACCTCGATGCCCCAGGCGGAGGAGGAGATGGAGGACGACATCTGCGACGACATGTACGAGGACGACGCGTACGCGGACGAGGGCGAGGGCGAGGCGGGCGACGGGGCGAGAGGGGGGGAGGAGGAGGGCGAGGAGGGGGAGGGGCGCGGCGACAGCGGCGACTTTTTCGACCGGTTCGACTCGTTCGCTGCCGCCGACGCCGCGCTGGAGGAGAGCCTCGGCGCTGCCAAGGCTTCGAGTCCAAGCGAAGCATTCCTAGCGCAGCGGCCAGCCCTCGCCGCCGCCGCCGCGGCGGCGGCGGCGGCCGCGTCGGCGGTGGAGGCCGCCGCAACGGCCGTAGGGCCGGGCTCGGCGGATGCGGCGAGGCCGAAGACGGCGCGAGGACGGCCCGGGCTCGATCCGTTCCACTACGTCTCCCCGGGCGCATCGCCGTGCGGCGCGGGCGGCGCGGGCGCGGGCGGCGGCTTTGCGGCGGCGGCGGAGCGGCTGTCGCTCGGCGGCTTCGCCGACACGCCGCCGTTTGTGTCGCCGCTCGGTTCGCCCGCCGAGGAGGAGGCGGCGGCGGCGCCGCCGGCCGCCCGCCCCCCCCCTCCGCCGCCCGGCGGGGGAGGGCGCGGGCTCGCGGCGGCGCCGCCGCCCGCGCCGTCGTCGGACGATTGGTCGCTCCTCTCGGGCGGCTCCCCCGGCGGAGACAAGGTGAGCGAGCGGCTGAGCGACAGAGGCGGCGACGGGGCGAGCGACGGCGGGAGCGACGGCGGAAGCGACGGCGGCGGCGACGGCGGGAGCGACGGCGGCGGGAGCGGTGGCGGCGGGAGCGATGGCGGCGGCGGCGGCGGCGGCGGCGCGAGTGCCGAGGGGGGCGACGAGGTGCGCGTCTCCGCCCGAGTGACGAAAGTCCTGGTCCATGGGCTCCCCTCACGAGTTACTGTTGGCTGGCGAGGTGCGCGTCTCCGACTTGCCCGACGCGCGCTTCGACTTTGGCGCGCCGCCGCCGCCGCCGCAGCAGCGGCCGACGCTGGAGGAGCTCCGCCGGCGACTCGCGGCCATGGAGCCCGAGGGGCTGGACCAGGGCGCCGGCGGGCTGGTCGGCGACCCGGAGGAGGGAGCCGACTTTGGCGCCCGCCACGGCCGAGGGGCGGAGGGGACGGAGGTCGACGGCGAGGCGCCCTCGCAGACGGCAGCGCTCAACCAGCACCTCGCGGCCTCCTTCAAGGCGTCGCTCGACCGCGTCGGCGCCGCGTACTGCCCGATGCTCACGCAGGCGGCGGCGATGGGCAGCGCGGCGAGTCGGCCGGGCGAGGGGGAGGACATGGACTGACGGCATCGGGGGCTGGGGCATCGTGCGTGGTCTCCCAGGGGGGGGGGGGGGGGGCTAAAGGGGGGGGGGGGGGGGAAGGTTTTAACCTTTCGGGGCCCCCAAGGGGGGGGCGGAGGAACCCAAACAAAAGGGGGGCCCTAGGCTAAAGCCCAACGGGGGGGGCCCCCCCGCCCCCAAAAAACGAAAACAGTGGGTGAACCACCGGCCCAAATAATCCAAATGCCCCAAAAAAAAAATACCGGGGGCGACCCCAGGATTTCCCCGCCCCCCCCCAAAATGCCCCATGCCCAATGCCCCATGGAAAAATAAAACCCCCCGGGGGGCCCCGAGGGGAAGGGAAAACACAGCCCGGCCAACGACTGGGACCCCCCCCCCGTTTGGGGGGACCCAGGACGGGGGATAATGGTAACCCAGGTTTGTTTTCTTGTTTAGGAAGGGGAAAAACACCCCGGTTCGGATTGGAGTCAACAAAACCCGGAGACCCCCGTACTGAATCCTAAAGG
>NW_005195940.1:430929-448302 GCF_000372725.1 Emiliania huxleyi CCMP1516
GGGGGGGGGGGGTGAGGTTGTGACGTTGCGTGGCGCCGAGCGGGTGGGCGGAGGACACCAAGCAGACGTGCGGTCCTAGGCTAGAGCGCAGCGAGGGCGGCGCAGCGGCGCACGAAGAGCGAGAGCAGTGGGTGAGCGAGCGGCGCAGATGATCGAAATGCCCGAAAAAAATAATACCTCTTACCTGGTGCGACAGCAGGAATTTACCTGCCTACCCCGATGATTCTCGATGGAAATAGATACCCCTGATGGGAAGGCGAAACACAGTCCGGCCAACTTTTAGGTTTGTTGTTAACGCGCTGGGACACCACAACACGGTATGGGTGGACGCAGGACGGGCGAGATGATGGTAACACAGGTATGTATGCATGTATAGGAAGGTGAAGAACAGCCAGGTTCGGATTGGAGCGCTACAGAAGGTAGGTAGGTAGGTAGGTAGAAAGGTGAAGAACAGCCAGGCTCGGACTGGACACCAACGCGGTATGGGTGGACGCTGGACAGATGATGACGACACGCACGAGCGACACACAGACACAAACAGGCTCACAAGACACACAGCCATCTGGCTGCCACACACCCTGAGTCGGCGTACACATAACTCAGGGCCACATCCTCCCTGTCGCCCCCCCCAGCACTCCACCTTCTCCACGGTGCCAAGGGCACAAACAAGGGCACAACTCAAACAACAGACGACAGGAAGTGACATACATACATGTGAGGCTAGAGCAGCTTGCTCCACCTCTAGCAATCTCACCGGCCTGCGAGGCACGGACGAGACCGTATGTGGGGTCTTGTGAGGTGTCTATGGACGCCCTCCTCATGGGCTAGCTGCCTGCTGCTAGACTTCTCTCGCACTCACGGACAGTGACAATTAAATGGGTGAGTGTTAGGTAGGTAGGTAGTAAGGTGAAGAACAGCCAGTGTTGCAGCGAGACCCCAATACTCGAGTACTGAATCCTAAAGTGCAGCACACAGCGCCTTTTTGCCGGCGTTCAGCCGCGCTGACGAGCTACAGGCCTCGCGATGGGCATCCACTTCGTGCTGCTCATCAGCCGGCAGGGCAAGGTGCGGCTAACAAAGTGGTATTCTGCGATGCCCTCAAAGGAGCGGGCGCGCGCGGTGCGCGAGGTGTCGGCAGTCGTGCTCTCGCGCCAGCAAAAGCAGTGCAACTTCCTCGAGTACAAGGACAAGAAGATTATTTACAAGCGGTGCGCCGACCGCGCGCGCCGCGCTCCCCTCTCCGCGCCACATCGTGGGCCGGCCCTCCAGCCGCTCGCGGCGACGGCTCTGCACCCGCTCTGTCTCTCGTCTGCTCTGCCACTCAGCGCCCGCCGCCTCTCGCCGCCGCAGATACGCGTCGCTGTACTTCTTGGCCTGCGTCGACGAGGAGGACAATGAGTGCGCGCGCGCGCCCGCTCTTGCTCTGCACCGGCACCTTGTCTCAAATCCGCGCGCAAAGCCGCCGGCTCCCTGCGCTGTGCGCCTCGAGACCTCGGGAGGTAGCACGCTCATGTGCGGCTCCCCCTCGCGCACGCCCGCGCAGGCTGATCGTCCTGGAGACGATACATCATTTTGTGGAGGCGCGCCAGCCGCACTCTTTGCGCTGGCCTCTTTTTCGCGCGTCGCAGCGCAGAGGGGGGGGGGGGGGGCAAACCTTTCGCGCACAGCTCGCACAGCTTGCACGACCCGCCACGCCCGCCTCGCCGCCTCGCCCTCACCCGGCCCGCCTGGCGACAGGTGCTCGACCGCTACTTTGGAAACGTGTGTGAGCTCGACCTGATCTTCAACTTCCACAAGGCGAGAGACGCACGCCGAGATGTGTACCGAGACATGTACTGAGATATGCAGCCGTGGAGGGCGACGCGGCGGGAGATAGCCGAGGTGCAGCCGACGTGCAGCCGGCGTGCAGCCGAGGTGCAGCCGAGGTGCAGCCGGCTTGGGCCGCTCTCTCGGACACGCCATCGCGACACGCCATCGCACCGCCGCGCCTTGCGGAAGAGATGGCACCCGAAGAGAGGGGGCACCCCGCCCTCGCCTGGTTGCCCACACCCCTCCCTCCCTGGCCGCCAGGCCTACCACATCCTCGACGAGCTGCTGATCGCGGGCGAGCTGCAGGCCACCAGCCGCCACCACGCACTCGCCCCCGCATCTGCAACCTCTGCCCTCGTTCTTTTCTCCATCTCTGTCCCCGTCCTCGCCCACACCACCACGCCCCACCTCCTCCCTCGCCCCCGCCTCCGCCTCCACTGCCGCCCTCGCCCCCACCGTCCCCCCTCCTCCGTGCAGGAGCCGTCCAAGAAGGCCATCTTGCGAGTGACGGCCGCGCAGGACGCGCTGATGGAGGGCTCGGGGGACTCCAAGGTTTCAGACTCAAAGTACGAGATCTGACGCCCGCCGCGCCGTCGGCCGCTGTGCTGTGGGGTGGGTGGGACAGGCGCGCCTGCTGCGGGGCGGGGCAGGCCGGCACCTTTCCTTTGCCGCGGTCAGGCGCAGCGAGGCCAGTGTGCGCGCGCCGGTGTCTCTCTCTCCGCCTGTAACTTGAAAAAAGTAATATATCTTTACTTCCAACACCCGGACGTTCCCAGGGTGATGGAAGGTTCGACGCACCCCCGGACTGGGCAGAGAAATCCCAGGAAACAAAAGGCCTGGGCACTCCACCCCGCCCCCACACTTGCCCTGACTGCCTGACTGCACAGGATAGCGTGCCCCGACGAACGGCGACACATAGCGGGGGACACTGCGCCGGGGGGTATGCCTAACTGTGGTGCTTTGTGTGGGTCGCGTTCCCTTGGTAGCTGTGTGGCTGAAGCCCTCGTGCCGCTGGCTTGCCCCTTCCAGCGGCTGGCCCCTCGAGACTTGGCGGTAGGAGGGGGAGACGGGAGAGGGAGGCCCGGTGGGAGGAGAGGGAGAGGGAGGCCCGGTGGGAGGGGAGGGAGAGGGAGGCCGCCTTGGGCTCTTCTCCTCCCCCCTCCCTGGGCTCTTCTCCTCTCCCCTCCCTGGGCTCTTCTCCCTACCTGCCTGGTACTCTCGGCCTGATTACCGGAGCGTCTGCTGGGGAGCAGACGCTGGGGGGACACTCTCGCCCGGAGGCGGTACGCACGACCCGGAGGCGTGGGGCTGGGGGGGCGCCGCGCCGCCGCCGCCGTGCCGCCTTCTCCCGCTTTGACCTCCCCCAGCTGCTTCTCCTCAAATCAACCTGTGAGCTTGCGAGGGCGGCGGGGGTGGGAGTGCTCTCGGGCGGCGTGTGCGAGCGCGCGCGGCGCGAGATCTCTTTCGCGAGGGCACGGTGGGTCGGGTGAGTATCTCGCGCGCTCGCACTATTTCACGTTATATGAGGCACTGCCCTTGAGTGCCTTTGCAGAACCGCCAGCGGCGGTGGTCGAGCCGGTCCGCGGTTCGAGCCGGGACCTTTTGGCTCCCGGTTCGAAACTCGCTTGGAGGGTTGCTTCGCTCTCGCGGAGCGAGCGCGGGCGCGCGGGTGCGTGTGCGCGTGCGCTGCTGCAAGGCGAGGCGAGGCGCGGCGCGGCGCGGCGCGGCGCGGCGCGGCGCGGCGGGCGGCGGCGGCGCGCGGTCGTTCCTTTTGCCCGGGTGAGGCGTGGCTTGCGCGCCGCGCGGTGATGACGCCGCACGTTGAAAAGTCCTTGGTGAGCCACCGCGGTGGCAGCGAGCCAAAGCAAGCCACCTGCCGCATGACGGGTTGAACAACGGCGTCTCTTTTCTCCGCCTGTAACTTGAAACTTCTCCCCTTACGGCTCTTATCCAGCTCCGTCGTCGTGTTTTGTATGGGAGCTAAACAGCTATGCCTGTGGCCGGTACGGGCTGTGGCTGCCAAGACTCAAGAGCCAAGACTCTCAATCAGGACACTCGCAAGAGTCACTCATTGTCGGTCACACACTCTCAAGTGGGGCCAGACGGCCACAGGTTTACGAGAATACGACTTACGAGATGGGGAGCAACGCGCGCTACGCCGCTACGCGGACCCTCTTGGTCTCTTGGACGATACTCTGGAGTGTAGAGAGTTCAGGGCACACGCCGGCGCACAGTGAAATCGCGAGAAGTGCGGCGAGTTCCGGCGAGAAAAGCGAGAGTGGAAAGAGAGAGTCGAGACCGCCCGCGCCTAGCCTGCTCCCTTCCGCTCACGGTCCCGTGTCGCGAGACCCATGCGCCTGACCGTGGCCGAAATCGCGCGATCCGCGTCCGCCATGCGGGGCCGAGGGCATTGCGAGATCGAGACGCAAGAGCGCACCACTCCACACTGCCGCCCGGGCGAGTCTTCACGTGAGAGCCGCCTTCGCGCCCTGCAGGATGAGCTGGTTGCGCGCTGAGTTGAGTGCAAAGGCCGCGGTGGTGGCGAGGGTGGCTGCCGCGATGCTCGAGCCCGCGACGATGCCGAAGAGGCAGCCGCCGACGGTGCCCACCACCTGACATGCGTGGGCAGGCTGGGCCTCTTCACACAAGCCTCAGACGATCCCCTCGCCTTCTTCTCTGCCCAACGATCATCTAGATGTGAGGTGTTGCGCATTTAACAGCTGAAGCCCCCTCGCACCTTGAAGATGTTCCCGAGCGCGTTCCGAGCCCTCGTCGTCGCTGCCCCGGGGCTGTCCTTCGCGTCGTTGGGCACCGCTGCGACGCAGGACTGCAGGCTCCTCCCGAGCTGCGCTCCACTCCAACACCCGAGACCCAGGCAGGCTGGCGTGACCACCGTCACGGCCCGTCGTGCGCGAATCAGCGCATTGGCGGCGATCTGCCTGGCCGCTGCGAGCGACGCCTCGGTGTAGCTACCGGCATCGGAGAGCCCCGTCTCAAAATGCATCAGCTGCTGCAAATGGCTACTGCGGCCAGCGGTGGCGTCCCATAGAGTGGACGAGAGCGCGACGGCGGTGCCGGTTATTTTCTGTGATGTTTTTCTTTTGAGAGCGCTAAAATTCTTTTGAGAGCGCCTTCGTTGTTAATAATACAAACCGATATTCCTTTGAGAGAGAGATTTTTGAAGACCAACCAGAAATCACGACTCTCACAGTGATTTGGGCTCGGCAGCTTGTTAGCCCTCAGCCGAAGCTGGGGCCGGTCCCGTAGCCGAGAGAGCCCGCGCCGATGAGTTCGACGCGGTCGGGGGGCCTTGCGGAGAGGCCAGCGGGGTGGCGATCGCTGTACTTCATGGTGCCCTCGGTGGGGCGGCTGACAAGCCAGAGGTTGATACTCTGGACGACCCATAGGATGCCACGAATGCCTGGAGGAGAGGGAGGCGAGGCCAGAGGCAGACTCAGCTGCTCTCGGGTGATCTCGCTTTGGTGGCTGAAGGACCGATGGTCCTGTCACATTCGCGTTCCGAGTCGTGGGGGTAGAAATTTCCGGGGTAGGATCGAGTCAGCACATCCTTGTAGTACAGCGGACCGCCAGGCTCGCCGGCAGCATCCGCAGGGAGGCAGCATATCAGGCACCAGTCTTCTGGTGAAGCTCAACAGCTGCGGCCGCGATGGCGGAGTCGGCCGCGGTTCGAGCGAGCAGCTTTTGGCTGCGGGATCGAATCGCGGAAGGCTCATGCCCCCGCGGAGCGACGCGGGTCGCGCGGCGCGCGCGTGTGCGCAATGCGACAACAGACGACAGACGACAGACGCCTGAGCGCTGTACGACTGAACGACCGTCGCCGCAATCGCCACCGCCGCCTTTTTGACGAGCGCGAGCGCGCTCGTCGGCGGCCAGCCGTCGCGGGCCGGGCCGAGCCCGGCCTCAACCGGCCGCGCCGCCGCAGCAGGCCCGGAGGCCCACATGGCGGCAGACCAGCTGATAAGGAGCTCTCTCCCTTTGTCGCCGCTTCTCACACACCCGCCGCACCGCACTGCGCGCCCGCCCACCGCCCCGCCTAGGCGGGAAAGAGATGAGAAAATGGGACCGCGAGGGTGGCACAAATCATGTTGGAGCACGCACTTGGAGCACTTGGAGTGCAGTCATCAGCCTCACATCCAGCGCCGGGCACCCAGCGGGGGCCGTTTTTCTTGTTCCTTCGCGCCGGCGCGGCCATCCACACCGCCGACGATAAAATGATTGAGGCGCAGCACGAGATCCCTCGTGCATCGCGGCTGCTCTCCGAGATCTCACTTCTGCAGCTCCTCCTCTGCTTCCTCCTCTCCCTCGGCAGGGTCGACGCCTTTATCGTTGGCGCCGTGATTGGTGAGCAAAGTAGACGGGACCGGCTTCGCAGCCCGTCACACACAGTGAAGACACAGAGATCGGCTCCACGTGCGCAGCACCGCTCAGCCGGCGCCGGCGTCCGACCCGCAGGACTGTATGCGACGCGGGAGCAGGACCGGCAGGCCGTGGAGCTGTACATGCTTCTGCTTGCGGCGGGTGCAGCGATGGACGCTCTCTACCTGCTCACGTGCGAGGAGGCGTGCACTCTCACCATCGGCCAGCGTTTCGCCGCCTCCCGCCCGCGGCCGCGGCACGCCGCGCGCACCACACCTCGAGGCTGGGGCGCCGTTGACCGTGCCCTTACTGCAAAGCACTCGGTGTCGAAACACCTCTCCGACGCGCTCGACTTAGTCTGTTCACTTCCCCGCCCAGGTGCCGCCCCTCCTCTTCCTCGGCGTGCTCGCCGGGCTTGCGCTCAAGGTGCGCGAGCACCGCCGTGCACGGTCGGCCGCCGCCGCCGCCGCCGCCGCCGCCGCCGCCGCCGCCGCCGCCCACGCCAAACTCGCCCCGCTCTCGCCAGCTCCAGCCGGAAGCACCTCGGATCTTGCCACACAAAGCAGCATGCTGCCACACACCGGTGCCGGTGCCGGTGCCGGTGCCGGTCCTCACAGCACCACCCGGCGGGGCACAGGCCATTGCGGCCGTCCCTTGCGTGACGCTGCGGGGCGGCCTTCCGCGCCGGCGACTCGCCTCTCTAACCTCGGACGACCTCTCCGCCCACGTCAAGGCGAGAGCGCAGACACTTCCGAGACACTTCCGAGACGCTTCCGAGACGCTCCCCCTCTCCCTCTCCCCCTCGGCCGACTCGGCTGCCCCTGCCTCCCCCGCCCGCAGGCGGCGATGGCCGAGGCGCTCAGCAAGCACGCCGCCCGCTCCGTGCGTCGCGACCCGCCGCCCCCCGCAGCGGCGCGTACAGCGCTACCCCCGGAAAGCGGCGCCGTGCCGGTGGCCGGAGGCGGCGGCGGCGTTGGCGGAGGAGGCGGCGGAGGCGGGAGAGGAGGCGCAGCGGGAAACTCGGGCTCGTGGGAGGCGGTCTGAAGCCCGACGGCCGTTCGCTGCCAGATTGTGTTTTCGATCGCCTCGCGCCGCGTGACGTGCACCTCCGCCGTCGTCGTCGTCAGCCTGCCGCTGTTCGCTCGGCCTCGGGGGAGGGGGGGGGGGGGAGTTGTTCCTTATGATTTCGTCAAGAAAGACCAGTGTAAAGAATTTACACAGTGAAATTCTGAAAAAGAAATTCCACGACAACCCATGGGAGGGATGGGAGGACGGGACGCCGCCACCACACAAGGATTTTAAGGAGCGAGGCGTGTGCTGTGGTGCTACGGACCCAAAGCCCAAACCGTCGCGGGGCCCACCCTTGGGCGCGTGCCGTCTCCGTCTGCCTCTTCCTACGGCTTTATCTCTCTTCGCGCAGGTCTCTCGCCAATTCTCGCAGCGACCTTCATGCCACCTCGCGGTCTTCTCACTCTCGTCGTTCTCTCTCACTGCCGCTTCATCCTCTGAGTCTGACTCGTCGCTCACCTCGGCCTCGCGGACAAGGTCCGTGGGTCAATCATTGTCCTCAATCAAGCAATTCCCTCACGTGTCTAATGTACTGTGCGCGCACCGCTCTACTACGAGGTCGCCGAGCTGGCGCTGCCCTCTCTTGGAGAAGTTTACCTTACCTTACCTTACCTTCTCAGACAGAGACACGCTCCGATCTCTCACGCTCCGATCTCTCTCACGCTCCGATAATGGGCGATCACGATCTCCCATCTCATGCTCCGACACGCCGTCCTCTCTCTCAGGCTTCGAGACCCTCTCTTGCGACAGCCGCACCTTCGCAAACATCGAGCTCATTGAAATCAACCCGCTCGGCGCCTGCTCTCCCTGTTCGGTTGGCAGGAAGCACGAGGGCAGCTCGGACAGCGGGGGGTCTGGCTTGCGGCGAAAAGGCGGCTTGCAAAGTCTCCAGTGGAAGGTGTAGTCGAGGCTGTCGCGATCGCGACTATTACCACTCAGACACGCCTTCACTCGCTGCACGGATGTGCAAGGCGGGTGTCGACGTCGAGGTGTACAATGCTGTGGGCGGGTTCCATGACTTTATCGAGTACTCTGAGGGGTGTGGAGATGAGGGGCCTCCTGAGCTGGAGCATTGCGCAGCGCGGCTGCTGGTGCTCGAGGGCGGCCGTGCGGTGGCGTGAGGGCCTGATTGGTGACCTCCTCGCTGCCTCGAGGGAAGGGGGGAAGACGTCAGGCAGCTCTCACTCCTGTGATGAGCGCTTGAACCGAGGCCCCGCCCCGAAAGGAAAGTATTAGCCACACGAAACCCGAGACCCCTCCCCCCCCGCCCCGATCCCCCCACCCCCTTGCTCCCCTCCCCCCCCTCGGGAGGGCCGAACTGAGGCGCCCGAGGGGACCCCGCAATTCCCTTCCCCCCTCGGAGGGCCGGACTGAGGCGTCGAGGGCCCCGCTCTTTCCTTCGCATAGCGGCCACTCTTCGGATCGCTGGTCGAGCGACCCGGGGGATGCCCCGCGCGCCTGACCCAGGCGCGAAAACGAATCTGCGAGGCGTGGCTACGGGGATCGGCTTCTTACACAGCCCTTCCCTGCAGCGAGCCCCCCTCCAACCCACCCGCGCTAGGTCTCGGGGGACGCCGGACGCAGGGATCAGCCCCGCGCGACCTCGGGAACTAGCCGGGGCAGTCGGAGAAGGGGCAACTCCGTGCACTGACGGTCGGCCGTCAGAAAACACGCCTCCGTGGCTCGGGTTACACCAATCCTCGCTACCCAACGCGGCCAAAGGATACTGAGTATCCACCTCGAGAGATCGAGAGAGAGCAGATTGTGAATGAGCGCGGCGACGAGGTGGTGGACGCGATCCGACGCGCGGGCGTGGTTGCTGCCGGTCCACCTCGACGTCGCACGCCGCCAGGCGCGGCTGGTGGCGGCGCACGCCCCTCGACGCCAAGTACCGAGAGGACAAGAGGACGTACTATTTCTTCGACAAGACTGGCCGGGCCTACCGCATCTACAACCCGAGAGGGCTGCCCCCGGCGCATACATACCTTCCGCTTACCGAATGGAGCTCACGCAGCAATCTTCTACAACACGCTCAGCGCCGATACTCCGCGACGATTCACCATTCGGCCTGGAGGGAGATGCATGCGGCGGCGGGCCGCGCAGGGAGGAGGGAGCAGGTGCGGTTTGTCTCGGCGAGCCAGTTCGGCGCGGGCGCGTTTTTGAACGCGATCCCGACCCGCGCGCACTTCCGTCTGCCCTCGTACGTGCTGCGCTTCGCGCTGCAGCGCCGCTTCGGATTACACCTGTCGATGATGACGGACGTCATGGCGGACGGCATCTACAGCCAGCACGGTCTGCCCTTTGACGCCCTTGGCGACGTGGCGCAGAACGACGGCGCGGCGGGCCACCAGACGCGGCACAAGGAGGCGTCCTCCTGGACCTTGTCGAGCTGCTGCGGGGCAAGCTGGGGCGCGGCGCGGTGGAGCACGAGTTTCACTGCGAGCACAGCACTACGAGGACGGACTTGTACATTTACCAGGGCGTGATTGGGGACCTGCCCTGCATCGGCGACACGAAGATCTTTGCCGGTGTGCCGTCGGACCCCTCGGGGGTGGGGCGCATGGGGGCGTTTGTCGCTTGCGGCAACACGCTGCCACGCGCCCGCGAGACGGTTCTGGGCGTGGAGGGCGGGGACAGGGGCGGGAGGGTGGGGATGTGGGACCCGCGGACGGGGACCGGGACGGTCGAGGCTGTCAAGGGCCAGTACACGGACGCAGAGGGGAAGTGCCGCGTGGAGGCGCTGCTCTTCGAGGAGTTCGGCGCAATGAGCGCGGGGGTGGAGGAGCTGCTGATGCGGGTGGCTAAGGTGGCGGGCCGGAAGCTCACGTGGTGGCAGTACGACCAGACGTCGTGGTCGGCGCGCGAATGGATGCCGTTTGCGCTGCAGCGACTGTCGGTGCAGCTCTGGACGGCGCTCGCGGACGAGGCACAGCGCGCCATTGGTGCGGCGTCGCGCGACCGCGAGGGACCGCGGGGGGGGGGGGGGGGGGGCTACCGGGATGGGGGGTTCTAAGGGGAAGGGAGCGGGGGGCCCCCAATAGGGCCCCCGCCCTTCCCGTAAAGGGCCCCGGGGAGCCCCCCTTTTGGTATATATAAATGAGCTTGCCCGCGGCGAGGGCGGTCGAGTGCACGGAGCTAAGTGCCTCGCCGTCCTCGCGGGAGTCGCTTAGGCGGCTCCAGTGGTGTACCTGTGTTAGTGCCAGTGCGCGCCAGTCCCGTGCCCAGTGTTGTGCGAGGGGCGTGAACGCCGATTCGGGGCTGCATCCGGGCGGACCAGCAGCTGCGGTGTACTGCGCTGTGGCACGGGCTCCTCACGCCGCAGACAGCGGCACAGCTCACGGCCAGCCACCTCAGCAGCGGCGGCGGGGAAGGTCAACGCAGGCCCCTCTTCCGTCCGCCATGCCACCGCCATCAGGCGGCGCCGCCGCTGCTGCGGCCAGCATCTGTGCCACCTCCTTCACCGCCTCCGCTGCTGCCACCGCTGCTGCCACCGCCAACCTCGCTGCCACCGCCAACCTCGCTGCCACCACGGCCGATGCACTCGGCGTCGCAGCTGCCACCACCCACGCCGTCGCTCCATTCTGCGCGGTCTATAACGGCGTGTGCGGCTACACAGCCGCCTGGCCTGAGCAGGCGCTGCGACCGAGATAGGCGCGGATTAGACGAGATCAGCCGAGTTTAGCCGAGATGAGAGGATCGACCCTCAGGCGGGCATGCTGCCACCCACTGTGCCGCCATCAACGCTGCTGCCGCCGACGCTGCCACCGGCGCTGCTGCCATCGGCCATACTACCGCCAGCCGTGCTGCCATCGGCCATGTTTCCACACATGGCTCTGCCGCACACGCTACCATCGGCGCTGTACACCAGCGCTTCCGTCGGCGCTACCACTGGCGCTTCCATCGACGCTACCGCCGGCGCTTTTGTCGACGCTTCCGCCGCCGGCGTTGTTCAAGAGGATGCCATTGCCGACGCATTTGCCGGCACCACGGCCAGCGTTGCTGCCAACCTGGCGGCCTGGAATGCTGCCTGGAATGCTCCGGCGGCGGCGCCTCCTCCCGCGCAAGGCGTCGCGGCGGTCTACATCAACCTCGACCGGCGTGCGGACCGGAGGGAGGTGGTGGAGGCGGAGCTTCGGGCGGCGGGGCTGGCAGCGTCGCGATTCCGCGCACACACCGGAGACGAGGCGAGCGAGGAGGAGGTTGCGAGGAGCTGGGACACGCGCCGCAACGCCAGGTACGACACCCCTGCTCACAGCTAGAGGTGTGAAGAGACGCCGTTCACAGCTGGTCAACGCCAGGTACGACACCACCTGCCCCGCCGGCGCGATGGCCATGTCGAGCGGGGAGCGCGGCTGCGCGTCGTCGCACCTGACGCTGTGGCGACACTGCTCTGACCTCGAGGCGCGCCTGCTGGTGCTGGAGGGTGCAACCTCGGGTGATCTCGGGTGATCTCGGGTGATCTCGCGAGACCTCCCGAGACTAGGCGCCCCTGCTGATCCTGGAGGACGATGTCTCGTTCAAGGCGGGCGCTAATTACGCCAGTTATGATGAATTGCTACTTGACGTTGACTAGCTTACCGATGCGATGATGCCTCGCTCAAGGCTGGCGCGGCGGGCGCGCTTGCTGCGCTGGTGCAGCTGGTGGAGAGGTGTCTCCCGCCGGCGGACCGCTTCGTCCTCCTCTACCTCAGCGCGCACGTCGCGCGATGGCGGGACGCGGCGCCGTCGCCGCGCGCGCAACGCGTGCTGAGCGCGGCCGGCGGGGCATTGCGCGAGGCGGCGTGGGCGTGGCAGACGCACGCGTACGTGGTGTGGCCCCCCGCCGCTCGGCTGCTCGCGCAGGAGCGGACCCTCAGCTCGGTGGGCGTGCAATCTCGGGCAACCTCGGGTCATCTCGGCCGATCTCGCGCAGGAGCGGATCCACAGCCCGGTGGACGTGTACGTCTCGTGCTTCGCCGAGGAGAAGAGGATCGCCGCGCTCGTTGCGGACCCACCGGTGGCAGCGCTGCGGAGCCCGTGTGCCGACTGTGAACGGCGTCTCTTCACACCTCTGCGTGTGAGCAGGTGGCCGAGCAATGGAACCCGTATGCCGACGGCGACGTCGTGCACTCGAGCCTCGAGACGACGCCGCTGGCGAGCTTCGCTTGATCTCGGCTGGTCCGTTGGCGCATTAGGAGTAGGACACAGTCTGCGGGGGCGGTAGGCGTAGGGGTGGTTGATGGGGCAGGCTTTACGAGGTTAGATAGGAGTTTGAGCGCATAGAGCGAGCGGTTTAGGACGATCACAATCATGCACTTGAAAGGGGGGTCCCACGCGGCCTCTCGGCGCTGTCTCGGCGCTGGTCTCGGGTCGGCGCTGGGTCCTGGGTGTGCAGAATGCAGGAATCTAGAAAATTGCGATTTTTAGTCAACCCTGGCGCGCGCATCTCACATCTCAGAGCTCAAGAGCGTCTGGAGGCAACAGCCAACATAGAGTACAAGGCTGCGCGCGGCTCTGTTCAAGCGCGCGCGCGTCGCCGACAACCTCTACCGCAGGTATGAGGGGCGGCTCGCGGAGCTGGGCGTTGGCGACGCTGGCGACCTCCGGCCCTTCGAGACGGCCCGGGGGGCGGTGAGAGACCTCTCCCGCCGGCATGGCGCACATATCACCCGTAGAGGCCTCTCTATAGTCGCCTTTTGGCACCTCCTCTCTCCACGCCGCCGATTAGACCTCGCCGCATCGCATCGCCCCCTTCCCTGCCCCGTCGCCCTCCTGAGCTCTCCCTCCTTCGCTCCAGCCATGCACAGGACTGGACCATTGGCCCGCGTGCCAGGCGTCCGGGACGGCCGGGTATCGGCTCCGTACTTTGAGCCCTCTTGGGCCACCCTCGCGTCCACCGGCCGGCAGAGCACCGCTTGGGCGACTCAGACGGCCCGCCCGACCAGCACGTTCGATCGTGCCGCCCCCACAGCGTCAGTGGCGTGCGTGGGGTGGCAGGCGGCGTCCGCGCAGCCCCTCGTGGGGGTGCCCACCGCTCTCCTCTCACCGCTCCCCCCCGCCCGTGGCACCCCACACACTCGTCCCTCCTCAGGGGCGCAAGGCGGCACGGCACGTTCAGCGCTTGCCTCGGCCCACCTCGCCTTCACGCCCGCCACCGCGACCAAGGAGGTGGCCTCGGCGGCCCAGATGAAGCCCGTGCGGCTCGTTTGGGAGCCGCATGCCGTCCCTCTCTCGCCGGCGCTGCTCACCACGCCCAAGCCTACGCCGAGGAACCCGTCGCGCCCGTCGCTCACGAGCTGGTGGCTCGCATCGACCGAGTCGTCCAGCTTTCTCACGCCCTGATAGCACGCTTCCGGAGTACCGACGGCTAACTAAGGCCGAGGCAGAAAAGGTTTCTGTTTTTTTTCTCCGCTTTTCTTCACAGGATTTTCCTGTGAAGAGAGACGTAGAGAAACCGATCTTTCAAACTCGGTGATGCGCCTGGTGTGTTCCGCGCGTTTTCCATGGCGGGCAGCATCGGAATGCTTGCCCGCCCGGCGCCGCGCCCGCGAGAGGCTGCGGCGCCACCGAGCAGGCTGACGCCGCCGACGGAGGCTCTAGCTCCGTCGTCGGCGGCAGCTCGCTCTGCGGCTACTCCGCGGAGAGCAGCCGCGTGCAAAAGCGCTGAGCAACTGCCAGATGCAGCGCCTGCTGAGCTGCTGCCTCTGCTGCCGGCGCCGCTGTACTGCTGCGCGGCACCCGAGCCCGGCTGCTGCTGCTGCTGCCCGCAGCCGTTCTGCTCGCTGCCGTGCTCGCTGCCTCAGCTCGGCGGCTCGCTGCCTCAGCTCGGCGGCTCGCTGCCTCAGCTCGGCGGCTCGCTGCCTCAGCTCGGCGGCTCGCTGCCTCAGCTCGGCGGCTCGCTGCCTCAGCTCGGCGGCTCGCTGCCTCAGCTCGGCGGCTCGCTGCCTCAGCTCGGCGGCTCGCTGCCTCAGCTCGGCGGCTCGCTGCCTCAGCTCGGCGGCTCGCTGCCTCAGCTCGGCGGCTCGCTGCCTCAGCTCGGCGGCTCGCTGCCTCAGCTCGGCGGCTCGCTGCCTCAGCTCGGCGGCTCGCTGCCTCAGCTCGGCGGCTCGCTGCCTCAGCTCGGCGGCTCGCTGCCTCAGCTCGGCGGCTCGCTGCCTCAGCTCGGCGGCTCGCTGCCTCAGCTCGGCGGCTCGCTGCCTCAGCTCGGCGGCTCGCTGCCTCAGCTCGGCGGCTCGCTGCCTCAGCTCGGCGGCTCGCTGCCTAGGCCGAGCGACGGCGGCGGCTATGTGGCGTACAAGAAGGCGGACTACGCGCACGCCCTCTCGCGCTCGGACACCGACGTGCAGATGTACCTGTTCGAAACCTTCGGCGGGTGGTGCACCGCGGTCAAACGGCTGTTCTACCAGATGAAGGACAAGGTGCGCAACAAGCTCTCGAAGCGGCAGCACGAGGACGAGGCGAGCTGGTCGACGCGGTCGTGGCTGTCGCTGCAGGCCCAGCGCATGTCAGTCGCGCTGCAGCTCGCGGCGGCGGAAGAGATTGCGACCGAGCTCAGGCTCGCCGCGGCGTCGGAGGACGCCGCCGTCGCCTAGACTCCCCTGCGTCACTACGTGCCTCCCCGTCTTTGTAGCCTGGCGTTTGTGCCCCGTTTGTGCCGCGTCCCGTGCCCCCGAGTTCATTTTATTTTTTTCAAACTCGGTGTCGAACCACCAGCCCGACGCTCACTACAAGTGACTGCCCAAGATCAAATTCGAGACGACCAACATCCGACCACAAAAAAGGCCCGCGCGTGCTGCGCGGGCCGGCGAGCGACTAGCGAGCCAACCTGCTAGTACTTGATAAAGCCCAACCGCGGCGCGGTCTTTTCGGTGGGCCCCGCCCACCCCGTCCTGTGCATGCTCCCCGTCGGCCGCTCTCGCCTCGCACTCGCCGGCGCCTCCCTCGCGTACGGCACTGGCCTCTTCGTCGCGTACGAGGCATCGCGGCCAAAGCCGCCGCTGCTCACGTGCGAGCAGCGGCGCGACCGCTTTGCAGAGCTGGCGCAGGGATACGACGGCGACGTGCACTGCGACGAGCAGTCGAGCGGCATCCTGGCGTGGAGGCAGGAGCTCGTCGCACAGGCGCGCGGCCGCGTCCTCGAGATCGCCGGCGGCACGGGGCGCAACCTCGAGCACTTCCCGGCCGCGGTGAGCGAGCTGGTTGTCGGCGACAACTGCGAGGCGATGCTACAGGTGGCGGCGCGCCGGGTGGCCGAGGCGCGAGTCGGCGGAGGCGCCGCGTGCTGCCCCAGCGCAGTCACACTGGCGGTGATGGACGCGTCGGCGCTTCCGTTTGCCGACGACTCGTTTGACACGGTCGTCGATACCTTTGGCGTTTGCTCCTTTGAGGCGCCCGTCCAGGCGCTGAGAGAGATGGGGCGCTGCTGCAAGCCTGGCGGCGCCGTGCTCCTGCTGGAGCATGGCGCGTCGTCCCTCGCGCCGCTTCGCTGGTGGCAGGAAAGAGCGGAAGCGCAGCTTCGGCCGCTGCCGTGAAGAGGCGCTCTTCACAGCGCACACAACCGTGAACAGGCCCACCGCCTCAACCGGCACGTCGACCGGTGGGGGTGCTACTGGAACCGGGACATCGAGGGGATGGTGGCCGAGAGCGGGCTGCGGGTGGTGAGCGTACAGCGGCGCCACCTGGGCACGACAGTGATGCTGCGGTGCGAGCCTGCGAAGGGAGAGGCGAGCTGACGCGGAAGCCGACCTAGGGCCGAATGCGACGCGGCGGAGCGGCCTGGCGCCGACGACGCGTGGTACTGAGCTCAAGATTCATCTTCAAGACAACTGCTAGACACACACGCGGCCAATGTAACCAGCTACACACGTTTTGTGTTTTGTGTTATCATTCAACAGGCACCGTTGATGTCCGTTCGCACGGCTTCGCGTGTGTGTGTCGTGACGCACGTCCGGGCCCTGAGTAAGTGACACCAGGCCGACTACACGGTGAGCCATACGGACCTTGCAGAAAACCTTTTCCTTCTAAGCAGGGCTACACTATGACCCTATAGTGTGTGGGTGTTCCTGGCGAGTTGTGATGAGTAGAATTAGACTAGCCAATACTATTTTGAAGTTCATATATGAAAATACCAACTTGCCTATGTGCACGTCTCCGCCGCGGCGGCCCGGAGGCGGCCCGGCGGAGCGGTCAGAGCAGCACTGCGCGGGCCGGCGATCGACTCTCGACTATAGTACGGGCTCTATTGAATGGCCTCAAGGTGCTCTCTAGGGCTGCCCTATTCCGCTCGCCCGGCTACGTCGCCGGGCTTCGAAGGAAAAGGTTTCGCTCGGCACGGCGTCGGAGAGCAAACTTCGACGTTCGTCCTATAGTGGAAGCTGGACGCACGTAGGCAAGTGGCCCATGACCAGGCGGGCTGCTGCTCAGAATCTGGGCCGTCGGCGCTCGCTCTCGCGCTCTTCATAACGGCGTTGCCCCCTCCCTCCCGCGCCGACGTTGGGCAGCCCGACCACGACAACGTCAGCGCCGCTGGCCTGCAACTCGAGGCGCCTTTGAATGAGCACGAGCCGGTGCGCGGCGGCGGCGCGGGTGATGCAGCCCAAGGTGACGGCGACGGCAGAGGGGGCGGCACCGGCGGCGGAGGAGGCGGCAGCGGCGGCGATGGCCGCGGGGTCGGCCCGCCCGCCTTTGCTGCTGGTGCTGTGGGCATCATCACAGCTCAGCGGCGGTGTGCGACCATGCGCCGCCGAAGTGACAACTGGCCCGTTGGTAGCCCTCGCTCGCCAGCGACGCGCCCCTATCGCCGATTGCGTCGCCCCCGATGAGTACTGTATAGGCCCACCCTGCTTTCCCTAGGTCTTCCGACCCGTCTGTGTATGCCACCCAGTCGGGCGGGCGTCGTTGCGCCTGCTCTGAGTGTCAGTTGCTGCTGTGGGCGAAGAACGACCCCTGGTGCCTCTACCATTAGTCTCAGCTTGACCCGGCATGCCCCCCCTTCACCCTGAGGCGCTACACAGAGGAGTGCGACTGTGCTCACCGCGCAGCCGTTTGTCGCCACCCCTCGGTGCGACGGTGTATCATTCACTTTATGCCACCGTTGCATATCCCGTTTTGCGAACGGTGTATCATTCACTTTATGCCACC
>NW_005195940.1:448402-458935 GCF_000372725.1 Emiliania huxleyi CCMP1516
TCCTTTGCGGGGGAGGAGGCACCCCCACCGGAGCTTCCAGGCAGCCTTTCGGGCCGCCAGGTTGGCAGCAACGCTAGCGGGGGTCCCGGCAAATGCGTCGGGCAATGGCATCCTTTTGAACAACGCGGGCGGCGGAAGTGTCGGGAAAAGTTCCTGCGGTAGCGTCGATGGAAGCGCCAGTGGTAGCTCCGACGGAAGCTCTGGTGTACAGCGCCGACGGTAGCGTGTGCGGCAGACCCATGTGTGGAAACATGGCAGATGGCAGCACGGCTGGCGGTAGTATGGCCGATGGCAGCAGAGCCGGTAGCAGGGTCGGCGGCAGCAGCGTTGATGGGGGCACAGTGGGTGGCAGCATGCCCGCTTGAGGGTCGATCCTCTCATGTTGGCTACACTCGGGTGATCTTGTCTTATCCGCGCCTCTCTCGGTCGACAAGCCTAAACACCCCGGCCGGTTAAGGTGAATGATACACCGTCGCACTCGGACAGATTCGAGCGTCTCGGGGAGCTCGCACTCACTCTCGAGAGACGGTGCTGAGCTAACCTAGACTGGGCTGGGTCTTAGGCATTGTCGCCGGCGTGCGGCGGCCTGCCTCCGGAGGTGCCTCTGAGGGGGACATTTTTTGGTCACCGTGAGAGAACGCGTTCGAATTTTTACTCGGGAACTTCAACTCTGCACGCGCACCGGCAAGGGCTACAATAGTGCCAGTGAGGCGGAGGCGCGAGTCCGGGAAGGGCCGCGACCGTCAAGTGTTTCCGTCATTTTCCTACAATCGCTGTGGACCCAGCCACGTACGAGTCGCGGCTCATGTGGCTCAGGGGCGGACACACGCACCCCAGATGGCTGAGGTCTGAGGGCTCACACAATAACATAAACGAGGGTGGGTGCTGAGGGCTGCCCCTGGTGGTTGGCGTCGACCGCCGGTCGCGGCGCCCGTGCGCCTATGCCTGGGGCTCCACATTCGCACGCCCTCGGTGCGGCGCGCGCTCGTGTCCCGAGGCGCGCATTGCGCTTCGAGGGCAGGGCCCCAACGGGCCGCTCGCGCTCTCAGAGCTCCTGCTTGTCGTCCCCGGCCGCCTCGCGCCGCTTCATCTTGCCCTTCCCCTTCTTCTTCTTCTTCTTCTTGCGCGCCTTCCCCGCCGCCGCCTCCGCAGAAGCGCCTCCCTCGCCGCCGTCCTCCTCCCCGCCCGCCGCCGCGCCTCGCGACGTCCTCTCGCGCCGCTCGTCCTCGGTCGCGCAAACGCCTGCTCACACACGAACACTGCCTACACTTCGCGCCTAGCCCAACCGCGCCGCCCGGCTGCGGCCCGCGCCGCATGCGCCGGCGCAGTTGTCCGCCATGAAGTCGAAGTTGGTGAGGCACTCGCCGGACGCCGCCCAGCCTGCAGGAGTACGGCCGTGTCGCACGCGCAGAGGTCTTGAGAAATCGGAGGCGGGCGGCTTCAGACCGCCATCGCTAAGCGGTGTGCTGCTTGCGCAAAGGGAGCGGAGGCAGACGCGAGCCGGGCGCTAGCGTGGAGTACCGCCATCGCTGTGTGGTGTGCTGCGTGCGCAAGGTAGCGGAGGCAGACGCGCTGCCGCACGCTACTTAGCCTGGAGTGGGATGGGGGGGCGGTATGGGGGGAGAAGGGGAGGCTCGGGGTCTTCTTCCGCATCTGCGCCGCCCAGCCCGCACACGCCTACGCCAGAGCACGCCCGGGTGTGAGGGTGCGGATGCCCAGAGCGCACCACAGCGTGAGGGTGCGGATGCAGCGGTGCCGAGCCCGGCCTTTGTGGGAGAGCACCGCGCGCGCATACAAGGGGGGGGGGGGGGAGAGAGAGAGAGAGAGAGAGAGAGAGAGAGAGAGAGAGAGAGAGAGAGAGAGAGAGAGAGAGAGAGAGAGAGAGAGAGAGAGAGAGAGAGAGAGAGAGAGAGAGAGAGAGAGAGAGAGAGAGAGAGAGAGAGAGAGAGAGAGAGAGAGGCACCACACCCCCCTCTCCCTCCTCCGCCCCGGGAGCTCAAGATCCGTACACGGACACTGCATACGAGGGCGCACCGCAGCTGGCGCACCGCGAGGGCAGCGGAATGCAGGCGAGTGTGCCGGGAGAAGGGGGCGCGTATTCCGCATCCAAACGCTCGCGCCCAGCGACCATTTCTCGGCTACTCTCGGCATCTCGGTCAATCTCGGCCTCTTGCCGGCAGTCGCCCAGGCGCGGCCGCGGGAGGAACCTCGGCCAATCTCGGCCAATCTCGGCCAATCTCGCGCTCATCTCGCATCTAGGCGCGCGCGCCGCCGCGTGTTCTGGCTTGTTGCCGTCGCCACCGGAGGCGCACGCCGGCCGTTCGAAGGCGCCGTTGTCCTCCGCCTAGGAATCTTTGCCAATCTCGACCACTCTCGGCGAATCTCGGCGAATCTCGGCCATCCCATTCCTTGAGGCTGAGCGCAGCGCAGACACCGCACGATGCGGGGCACTGCTTCCGCAGCACCTCTGGCAGCGAGGTGCACTGCCCCTGCGCCGCCGCCGCCGCGCAGCCGGGCAGCCGGTCTCGGCAGCGGAACGCGCAGCCGTCGGGGAGCATGCGGGCAGTCCCTTCCGGAGAGAAGACCTCGCCTCCGCCCTCGTTGCGCCACGCGAGGTCCCACTTTTGCGGCCGCTCCTTGAGCTGGCCGTCGCACGCGTACTCGAGCTCAAACACGGCCGGCGTCGGCAGCAGGCCGGCATTGGCGCAGTAGCCGCACGCGACTGGGCACCGGTCGGCCATAAAGTCGTAGTTCTTCTCGCATTCGCCACGCTTCGACCACGAGTCGCACTCCAGCTCCTTGTTTCGGCAGCGCGACGCGGAGCCCTTGACCTGTGCCGCGGCGTGCCACGCCGCCGCGGCCAGTACGACGAGACGGATCGTGCCCATTTCTGCAGGGCCTCCGGGCTGAGGCTTCCAAAGTCTGGCCTTGCGGCGGTAAACTTGAAGGAAAAAGAATTTCTGTAGTTGCAGACAGGAAAAGGAACAACGAGGTGCACCACTGGAGCCGCCTAAGCGACTCCCGCGAGGACGGCGAGGCACTTAGCTCCGTGCACTCGACCGCCCTCGCCGCTGGCAAGCTCATTCACAATCTGCTTTGCGACCGTGTGAAGAACGACTGCGCTGCTTCTGCTGCAGCCCCAGCCAGCTCTGGGAGGCGTTATTTTCGCAAAAGCCACAGAGCCGACTGCGAAGGCACAACGCGAGGACGCTCTCCGTGCCACCATGTCAGCTCACACCATCGAGTACGCAAAGTCGAACCGAGCGACGTGCAAAGGGCGCGCGCGACCACTGCGCTCTCTCCGCCCCGCGCCGCAACTGATGTGCGCCCGCACACACACACCCGCGCGCGCAGATGTGGCAACAAGATTGACAAGGGCGCGCTCCGGATGGGCACCACCTTTGAGTCGGCGGCGGGGTACGACATGACTCAGTGGCGCCACCTCGCGTGTGCCAAGAAGCCCAAGAAATATTTGGGCGCCGACGAGATCGCGGGCTACGACTCCCTCAAGCCCACCGACCAAGGGCAGGCGAGCCGAGGGAAGGCGGTGGCGGAGATTGGGGGCGAGAGGTGAGATGCGGCGTCAGCACACGCCGCGAGAACACGGTGGGTGGGGCAGAGAGCCCGCGGTTTGCACGCGCCGAGGAGCACGAGCGGCGACGGCACCGGCGGGGTTGCGTCGGCGGGGTGGCGGCGGCGGAGTGGCGGCGGCGGGGTGACATATGGCGGCGGCGGGCAAGGGGTCTGCACCCAACCTCGGCTGCCCATCGCCACCAGGTGCGCGCGTGGTGGGATGACCCCGCCTCCTTCGCCGCCGCGCACAAGGACGCCGCCGTCGCCGACGCCGTCGCCGCCGCGCGCGCCGCCGCCGCCGCAGACGCCGCGCCCGCGACGCCGCCGGCAAAGAAGAAGCAGAAGGCGGGCGCGGCGGCGGCCTCCCCCGCGACCGGCCCCCGGCCGGCGGCGGCGGCGGCGGCGGAGGCGGCGGCGGCGGCGGCGAAGAGCAACGCGGCGGCGGCGGCGGTGCAGGACGAGGCGTCGCGGCGCGACACGTACACGGCGTCTTTCTCTGCGCTGTCTGCGGCGGCGCTCAAGGAGTGCTTGCGTGCGCAGAAGCCCGACCAGCTGCTCGGAGGAAACAAGAAGGAGCTGGTCGACCGCTGCGTCGACCGCAAGCTGTACGGTGAGGAGTGAATGAGCGAGTAGTTGATTCACTTGCAGCTCGCAGCTAGCGAAGCACCCTGCAGCTAGCGAAGCGAGCAAGCTCTGCGGTAGCCTGCTCCTCGCCTCGCCTCTGCCTCGCGCCCCTCCTCCGCCGTCCCGTCTTCAGCCTGCACCGCTGCGCTGGCTACTGCCACCCTCTTCCTCGGTCGCTCACGGCTTTGTTTCGTCTGGGACACCCACACCACACACTCACACTCACACCGCCCACCCACGCCCCCCGGGTCTTACTTTGAATGCCGTGCGGCTCCTGTCTTCTAGACGCGGAGTCGCGAGGGACTAGCCTGGCCCTTGCCCCACCACCTCGTGTGGTGTGTGTGTGTGTGTGTGTGTGTGTGTGTGTGTGTGTGTGTGTGTGTGTGTGTGTGTGTGTGTGTGTGTGTGTGTGTGTGTGTGGAGGAGCTTACCCTACCTTACCTTCCCTTAGGCAACCTGCCCCGCTGCCCGGCTTGCGGGCTGGGCTAAGCTAGAAGACGAAGACGTGTTCTTGTCTCCCAACCAGCGCTCGAGAGGACACGGACTCCGCTGTATTCGACCGTATTCCGCCGTATTCAGCAGTGCTCCGCTGTACCCGCTGTGATCGCCTCCCTCGTATTCACGCGGTGCTCTCAGTGCACTGCACACTATGCCACGTCCCCGCCCTGAGGCTGGCGTCTACGCCGTGTAGGCTGGGCAAGCTGCGCGTCGCGTACGCGCTGCCGGTCGGCCACAAGGGGAAAGGGCGCATCTCGTGCCCGAGGTTACCCGAGATTGCCCGAGGTTACGCGAGATGACCCGAGATTAGGCAAGGGCGCTTCTCGTGCCCGGGCGGGTACGACGACGACGCGTACAAGCCGTGTAGCTACAAGGCGAGAGGCAGCCGAGAGACGGCCGAGAGACGGCCGAGAGACCGCCGAGAGACAGCCGAGAGACAGCCGAGAGACCGCCGAGAGACAGCCGAGAGACAGCCGAGAGACAGCCGAGAGACAGCCGAGATACAGCCGAGAGATAGCCGAGAGACAGCCGATAGCCGAGAGATAGAGAGACACAGCCGAGAGACAGCCGAGAGACACAACTGAGAGATGCAGCCGAGATACAGCCGAGATACAGCCGAGAGATAGAGAGACACAGCCGAGAGACAGCCGACGCGTCGGTACGAGCCGTGCCCAGGCGACGGCGGCGGAGCGGCCCGCGTGGACGGTTGTGGCGGCGGAGACGGAGACACCCGTGCGCAAGAGCGCGAAGAAGCGGCCGGCGGGCGGCGGCGACGACGAGGGCGCACCCGTGCCGTTCGACTGAGCCGATAGATAGATGGCGAGGCGAAGACACAGTCTGGCTAGCGACTGGACACTGAGCCGCGCGCGACAGAGGGCCATAGCGGCGCGGTGGGGCCCGCACAGTGCGGCGTGCGCGTGGCGCAAGTTGCGCGCGCCGTATCCCCTCTGCTGTACATATCGGCGCTCAAAGAGAGTGTGCGTAAGGGGAGCTGATGAATGGTTGTGGCAGCCCTGGGGCACATCTCGCGTTTCGTGTACACGAACTCCTGCAGGTGATTTAGGTAAGGTAAGGTAAGGTAGATTTCTCCACACACACAAACCACTTGTGTGCAACGACGTTGAACAGTGTTCAGTTGAACACGATCGAGTAACCGCCGGCGGTCGCGGCGCAGATGCGGGAGATTGCGAGCGCCACCGTCTCTCCGTCTGCTGAGGAGGAAGGGAGATTGCGAGGCGCCGCCGCGCAAGGTATCGGTAAGTAAACGCTTTTTTTAGGAGCTCAAACCAAAGGATTAAAAGAAATAAAAACTCTCTGATTGCCGAATCAGCATGTCTCTCGTCGTCTCTCTGCTCCTCGCTCGGCCGGGCGGCGACTCGGGTGGTGCGGAGGCGCCGCCGCTGCGCGTGCGCGCGCACGAGGCGGCGCTGGAGCACGCCTGCTGTCGCCGCCACGGCCCGACGCCCGGGGCCGGACGTCGAGCCGGACAAACTTTTGGCGAGAGCAGACCGAGCATCTTCACCGAGCATCGTCGGATCGACCCGCTCTCCTGCGACGAGCCGCGGGAGGGAGGCTCGTGTGATCCGGCCGGAGCGGCGGCGCGTGGCGCACACACGCCCCGCTCGCCCGCGGCCGCTGAGGCATACCCGGCGAGAGCCAGCTTTGCCCCCTCGGCGACATTTGCGAGGCTCACCTCGCCGCCGTGCTGCGGGTGCGGCGGTTGGCTTGCGAGGTGCGCGTGGCCGCGCGTGGCGCGGCTGGCCCCTGCCCACGCTCCCATATTTTGGGCTGGCTCGCGCACGCGCCGCGGAAGCTCGACGACGAGCGACTGCATTGGCGGTCTCCGTTGTGAAAGGCGGCGGCTCTGCGTGGTCAAAGGCGGCGCTTGCCATCAGCCGCCGTGCATAGATGTCCCTGACCTCCTTCCCGGACGGCCACACGGCGGAGGGCCAGGCCGAGGGCACCAACGTGGCTGAGTACTTTGACCGCGGCTGGTGCTTCACCGAGGCCAGCTGGGCGAGCCTGACAAAGGCTGGCTTCCTCTCGCTCGACCTCGGCAAGATGCGCGCCAGCAAGGAGTACAACTCCTGCCTCAGCCTCATGCGCGACTGCACCCAGGACGGCGGCCGGCACCCTCCGCTGCTGCCGTCTGCGTTCGCGGCGGAGCTGGAGAAGAAGAGCTTCACCAACGGCAAGGACGACAAGCCGCTGGTGAAGCGGCTGTACGAGGCTGCCTTCGAGGAGCAGTTTGGCAAGGCGACCGAGCTGAGCTACTGGAACCTCGGCTGGGGCGACACGGAGGCGGCGCAGCTGGCGGAGGTCCTCGCGAGCGGGGCAGCGCCGCGGCTCGAGAAGCTCGGTCTCCACAACAACAAGATTGGCGACGAGGGCTGCAAGGCGCTGGCCGCCGCCCTCAAAGAGGGGGCCGCCCCGGGCCTGAAGGCGCGAGACGCCCTCGCCACACGCCCCTCCCCCGCCCAACAATGCCCATCGCACCTCCCCTCGCGTGCAGGAGCTCGGCGTGGGCCACCAGGAGCCTGAGCTGGTGGCCGTGTGCGAGGAGCGCGGCATCAGGCTCTGATGAGCCTCTCCAGCCCCGGCCGGGCGGCAAGGGCGCGGGGCCCGGCGGGACCGCCGCGCGAGCACGGCAGAGAGCAACAGACCCTGCGGCTGCGAAGCACGACGTACAGCGACGGCGGGGGCGGCGGGTGTGCGGGATGTCTGTGGGCCCGAAAGCGATGTGCGTGTGCCGCTTAGCGTTTGTTTCATATAACAGACGTGACACCTGACACCTGACCGACAAAAAAAGAAAAGAGCAGCCACGTCACAAGGGACGCACGGTGCGCGCGCTTTTGCACGAGTCGCTGTGCTCGCTGCGAGCTCCAGCCTCGAACTCTCGCCCGCCGATCGCCGCATGCCGTCGACCGCCACGAGACAGCCAAGCGCCGCCGCAAGCCCCCCGCGCGCGACGTCCGACGAAAACTGTCAACTGAAAGCACCAAGCACGTCAAAAAAAGAAAGGGCAGTCGCGGCGCGAACAGGCGAATATATATGATTATAGCTTATAGGACATGCGTGGGGCCGCCCCCACTAAGCGCTATCGCAATATAAACGGATCCTGCTTCCTGGTTCCTGCATCCTCCTCCTGGGCCGCACAAACGCATCTAAGCCGCCGACCGCAGCCACCTCCCGTCCCCCCGCTGGCCACTCCACAGCCCGGCTGTCGGCACTCATGGGCGGACCAGGGGGCAGCCCCGGAGCGCCGGAGCGCCTCGCCCGCAAGACCCCGCCTGCGCGACCCTCCCCTCACCGCGCGGCCCCGCCGGCGGCGTGTTCCTCCCCGGCGGAGGCCGCGCCGCGCCGCCGCCGCCGCTGCCTGGGCGACTGCGCGGCGAGTAGCGGCAGCGGAGGGCCCGGCCACCTTAGAGCAGCCCGCGCTCGGCGAGAAGGCTCAGCATGCGCGGCGACGAGTAGCGGCAGCGGAGGAGGCGCGAGATCGCGAGGTCGAGCAGCGGGCGGATGCGGTAGAAGCCGGCCTGAGGGCGGCGGCGGGCGCGGGAGGGCGGTGCTGCTGGGGGAGGTGGAGGGCGGCGGCGGAGGAAGGGACGGGAAGGGACGGGAAGGGGGGGGGGGGGCACGGAGGGGGGAGGCGGAGGGGAGGGGTGAGGCAACAGTGAGGCATCCGGGATCGACAACGGCGCCCGGGGGGGGAGGCAGCGGGGGCGCGCCTCGCGCACAAACTCGCGCAGCTCCTCCTCCTCGGACGAGGCGCGGCGGTTGTCCTGCGACTTTGGCGAGTAGGCCGCCGGAAGCGCGCACGAGCCGTCCCGGACGTAGTCGAGGACCGCCTCAAAGTGCTTCCAGGAGCGCTCGATGCGGTAGTGGCCTCCGTCCGTCTTGCAGCCGACGTTGGCCGAGTCGCCGAAGAAGTCGAGCAGGTAGCCGCCTAGTGCGTAATGAACGGCATCACTCACCATTCACGAAATGAATGGTGAGTGCTTCCGTTCATCACGCCCGCGCGGCGCAGCACGGCGGACCGGGCCGAGAAGACTTGCGTGCCGGTGAAAGCGGGCGGCTGCTCCGCCTCCTCCGGCAAGCCAACCTGCAGGAGGACCCGCTGTGGTGATCGCACGAAGGCAAGGTATGCACCACGTCCCTTCTTGCCGACCTGCAGGCTGACCCACATCTCGAACCGCTTGGCGCCGCTCGCGCGGCCCGGCGGCCCGGCCTGCGGCCCAGCCTGCCGCGCGGCGCTCTCGTCGCAGGCGGCGCGGAGGGCGAGCAGCTCCGCCACGAGGGAGCGGTGCTCCGCCTGGTCGACCACGAATGTGGAGCTCGAGCTCTCCCTCTCCCTCTCTCTCTGCGCGCGCGCGTGTGTGTGTGTGTGTGTGTGTGTGTGTGTGTGCAGCCTCGGCCACGGCGCGCGATCGCCGTCGCGGCCTCATCTCGACGGGGGGAATCCCGTGGACATCTCGGGGCGTCGTCATCTCTCGGGGCCGCTCGCCGACGCGCGGTCGACGACCGAGCGCAGCTTGCGCGCGATCTTGTCTCCCCGCACGACGCGCCACCAGCGCTGCAGCGAAATGGCGCGCGGCGTGAGCACGACGAGCCGCTCGCGCCGCCGCCGCTCGAGCTCGCGCCGCCCGCCGCGCCGGCGGGCCGCCGCCTGCACCGCCACGGCGGCGGCAGAAAGCGCGGCTTCCCGCTGCGCCTTGGCGCGGGAGGCGAAGAGGTGCGCGCAAGCGGCCACAAACGCGCGGCGGTGCGGCGCCATCCGCGCCGCCGCCTGTATCGTCGCCGCGGCGCGGCGCGACGCCACCCGCCGCGCCAGCCGCCGCAGCCCCGAACGGAGGTACGCGCGGACGGGGAGGAGGGCGGCGCGCCACAGCGCCAGCGCCCGCACGCGGCGGAGCAAGCGGCACAGCCGCAGCCCCGCCAGCGTGTGCGCGAGCGCGCGCCGGAACCGGCGCAGCACGATCCAGCGGCGGACGCGCGCCACGATCTCCGGCCCGCGCGCGGCCATGTCGCAGGAGCGGAGGCCTACGGGTGCGCGTCGCGGACGCGTCCGGCGGCCGTGCGCGTCGCAAAGACCGCGGCGGGGGGGGAGGGGCGGCCGTCGAGGCACGCGACGCCGCCGGCGCGGAAGAAGAGGCGCGTAGCGCCGAGCTGGTACAGGTCCCGCTGCACTCCGAAGCCGTAGGCGACGGCGGCGGCGAAGTCGCGCGGCGGCAGCCGCAGGCGGCCGACGTCGGGCGGCAGGTGGGGGGCGTACCGCTCCACCACCTCGGTGTAGGAGATGCGCGTGGGGAACCCGTGCTTGAGCAGCTCGCAGCACTGGAGCATGCCCGTGTGCCGCAGCTGGGTGACCGTGTACGGCGCGTCGAACACGCCGGCGGCCATCGCGGGGTTGGGCTTGATGCAGCGCACAAAGTTGCAGCGCGTCGAGTCGAGCTCGGCCACCAGCGCCGACATCTGCTTGACAAAGGTGAGCCCCACCGACGAGAAGACCTTGCCGCCCCCCACGCCTGTGATTAGGGTGCCTCTAGGGTGCCTCTAGGGTGCCGCTAGGGTGTCTCTAGGGTGCCTCTAGGGTGCTTCTCGGGTGCCACGCGCCTCGCGGCTGTCGCGTGGAGCCCGGCGTCGGCCGCGGCGTGGCGGGCGCACCGCCGCCGGCGCCGCGAGGGGTGGTGAGGTCGAGGGGCCGCCTGCCCACAGCGATAGGGTGTGAGCGCCCCGCCGTCCCCATTCACAAGGGTGGTGGTGGTGGCGGTGATGGATGGGTGTGTGGCGAAGAGTCGAGTGCGGAATCAAAGAAGAGGTTAAGGTGCAAAAATGCGA
>NW_005195940.1:459035-460907 GCF_000372725.1 Emiliania huxleyi CCMP1516
ACACAATCACTCGAGACCCCGGCCCAGCCTGCCGGACGCGACCCATCACACGCGGGGGGGGGGGGGTTGCCTCGGCGTCGACGACTTGGCGCTCTCTGCGGCGGCGGCCGGCGTGCTCGGCTCGGCGGCGGCGGCGGCAAAGGCGGCGGCGAGGAGGGTGTGGGCCGAGCTGCCGAGCAGCGTGACGAGGTCCGCCGAGACGGTGCCGTTGTTGCGGTCGAGGAAGCCGGCGGCTGTGTACGTGACCTCGCCCGCGTAGTGGCGCACTGCGAACTTGGCGGCCCTCGCGCGCGGGTCCGGGCGGCGCAGCGCGGTGGCGGCGCCTGCGTGCGCGTGCCGCGGGGACGTGTCGGGGGAGAGCGGGCGGGGGGCGGCCGGGCCGCGGCGGCGGCGCCGTGCGCGTCGTGCACGCGCTTGTTGAAGTCTGCGTCCGTCTGGTTGGGCAGGCGCGAGGTCTCGTCGAGCAGGTGGAGGACGCCTGCGAGATAGAGGGAGGTAGGGGGGGAGGTATGCGCGCGAGGGGGCGACGCGACGGCCGTCGGAGCCCTCGAGGCGCAGGGAGATATGGGGAGATCGGGCCCGTGTAACGGGCGTGGGCGGCGGCCGCGCGGGCGGGCGCGGGCAGCCTCGGCCAGGTGGGATCCTCGGCGAATCTCGGCGAATCTCGGCGAATCTCGGGCGGGTGGGCGGGCCTGGCGCCCTGCCGCGCTCCTTGGACGCGATCAGGCCGATCGTCTCCGAGTTGTCCGGCCAGCGCACGCTGCGCCACGCGATGCCCTCCGCCGCGTACAGCTCCTGCGTGGCGAGATATGGCGAGACATGGCGAGACATGGCGAGACATGGCGAGATATGGGGAGATATGGCGAGATATGGGGAGCTCCTGCGCGGCGAGAGGGGAGGCGCAGGAGCTGGCGAGGGAGGCGCGCTGCGGCTGCCCACCCGGCGGCGTCCTGAGGGGTCTCGGAGCCATCTCGGCAGGGCGCGTCTCGGCGGCTGTGTCTGGGCGGCGTCTGGGGGCGTGCTCGGCCTGCTCGGCGGCGAAGACGTGCTGGTTGAAGGTGGCCTGCAGCTTCTCATTCGCAAAGTTGATGAGCAGCTGCTCGAAGCCGTTGGTGTCGAAAGACTCGAAGCCGAAGATGTCGAGGATGCCTACTCACAACTGCGGGTGTGAAGAGACGCTGTTCACAGCAAAGGGACTCGAAGCCGGAGATGTCGAGGATGCCTACTCACAGCTGCGGGTGTGAAGAGACGCTGTTCACAGCGAAGGACTCGAAGCCGAAGATGTCGAGGATGCCTACGCACAGCTGCGGGTGTGAAGAGACGCTGTTCACAGCAAAGGACTCGAAGCCGAAGATGTCGAGGATGCCGATGAAGCAGTCCCGCTCCGCCGCCGCCGCGAGGGCGCCGAGCTTGCAGTTGACAAAGCCGACGGCCCAGTCGAAGAGGGCCGAGTAGACGGCCTTTTGCACGGGGGGGGTGGCCGAGGCGAGGTGAGCCGAGGAGGGCCGAGGTGAGCCGAGGAGGGCCGAGGTGAGCCGAGGAGGGCCGAGGTGGGCCGAGGAGGGCCGAGGTGGGCCGAGGAGGGCCGAGGTGAGCCGCGAGGGGCGAGGTGAGCCGCGAGGGCCGAGGTGAGCCGAGGAGGGCCGAGGTGAGCCGCGAGGGGCGAGGTGAGCCGAGGAGGGGCGAAATGAGCCGCGAGGGGCGAGGTGAGCCGAGGAGGGGCGAAATGAGCCGCGAGGGGCGAAATGAGCCGAGGAGGGGCGAGGTGAGCCGCGAGGGGCGTGGAGGGCGAGCGAGGGGAGCGAGGGGGGGGCGAGGGGGTGGCGGCGAGCCCCCCCACCTTTGCGAGGTTGTCGCGCGCGTGCCGCGTCT
>NW_005195940.1:461564-462625 GCF_000372725.1 Emiliania huxleyi CCMP1516
CCCTCGGGCTCCTCTGCTTGAGGAGTGTACGGGGGGGGAACGGCTCCTCGCAGGGATCCGCAGCCAGTGCCCCCGAGGGGCCCGTGGGGTGGGCGGTGAACCGTCCCCGCACGGCGCTTTTTGAGAGGTGGCGGGGGCGCTCCAAGAGTGGGGTTTTACCCCCCCCCCCCCCCCCTCCTCCCCGCAAGGCGCGAGACACACACAGCAAAGGGCCCCGGTGGGCCCACGCAGCAAGCTCCCCTGCCGCCCACGCGGAGCGTCTCCGCGGCGAGCTGTAGTGCCAAGCGCGTCGCACAACTCTGCAGATCTCGGCTGCCCCCCCGGCTGCCCCCCCGGCTGCCCCCCCGGCTGCCCCCCCGGCTGCCCCCCGGCTGCCCCCCGGCTGCCCCCCGGCTGCCTCCCGGCTGCCTCCCGGCTGCCTCTCGGCTGCCTCTCGGCTGTATCTCGGCTGCATCCCGGAGCCTTCGCGTCAAAGGTGCCGAGCGCCTCGCAAAACTCGGCGTAGCCGGCCGCATCGTCGAGTGTGGGAACAGAGACGCAGCCGGAGACATACGGCGCCTGTTCACGGCCGCGGCTGTGAAGAGGCCGCGGCCCGCACCTCGCGCCAGTCCGCCGGCCGTTCACGGCGCCGAGGCGGCGGGCAGGAGGCGCCAGCGCTGCCGCTCGGCGGCAGAGGCGCCAGCGAGGAGCTGGTAGAAGATGTGGTAGTTGCGCTCTCCCTCGGCCTGGCGCGTGGCGCGGGGGGAGAGACGAGGGGTGAAGGGGGGGGTTGAGAGAGAGGGGGAGGAGGCGGAGTGGGGGAGAGGGTGGAGAGGGAGAGGTGGGGAGAGGGGCAGGGAGGGGGAGGGGCAGGCGGGGTCTCGTCGGCCTGCCGCGTCACGCGGGAGCGCTCGAGCAGGTAGGTCTCGACCGAGGCGCCTGCGGGAGATGGGAGATACGGGGAGATGTGGGGAGATGTGGGGAGATAGCGTCAGCAGGTAGGTCTCGACCGAGGCGCCTGCCCGAGGGCTCGGAGAGAGGGTGCGCGGGTGGCTCGCGACGAGGTAGCGGGGGGTCGCGCC
>NW_005195940.1:462725-466599 GCF_000372725.1 Emiliania huxleyi CCMP1516
CTTCCCCGCCCCTCCCCGCCCCTCCCCTTCCCCCCCCGCCGCCCCGCCGCCCCGCCGCCCTACGTCGCTCTACCGACGCGCCGACTAGGCGCAGCCGCTTGGGCGCGGCGCGCGCGTCAAAGTCGATCTTGGTGAACTTGCCGAAGCGGGACGAGTTGTGGTTGCGCACCGTCTTCGCGTTCCCCAGCGACTCGAGGATCGGCGACGAATCAAGTATGCGGGCGTTGAGCGCGGCGGCCGCGTGTGTCTGGCCAACCGACCGCCGGCGGTCGTGTTTCGTCCCTCCGGCGGCGGACGCGACGCGCCAGGTGATGTACCGGAGGAGCTTCTTCGCCGACTCCGTCTTGCCCGCCCCAGACTCGCCCGAGACGACAATCGACTGGTCCTGCCGCCCTCCCCCGCCCGCGGCGGGCTGCGCGAGCAGGGCGCGGTACGCGCGCTCGGCGACGGCGAACTGGTGCGGCGGGAGCGCGGCGAGAGCGGCGGAAGAGGCGGCGCCCTCGTACGACACCTGCGAGGTCGGCCGGTGAGGGGCGGGCGGCGCCGTTGCGGGCGGGCGGAGCGGAGAGGTGGCAGCGAGTCGAGAGCACACGCCGTCGAGGTGTGAGGGTGGCGGCGGGAGGGAGGAGGCGCGGCGTGGCTGTGCGCGCCTCGGCGGGGTCGGGGATCGGCTTGAGCGGGTTGACGGCGATGAGGAGGTGGGCGACGTAGGTGTACGGCTGGTCGGCCGCGAAGCGCAGCTGCAGGTTCGACAGCACCGCCGGCTCCGACATGTGCCACAGCGAGCACATGTCCTGCTCTGCTGACGGGTTGGCGGTGTGGAGCGTGTCGTGCCGCGCCAGGTCGACAGCGACCGTGACGCCATCCTCCGTCTCCACCTCGAGCTCGGAGCGGCCCACCTGCCGAGTCACCCGGCCGCGCACCCACACCCGCTCCTTGTCGGGCACCCACACCTCGGTCGCCTCGGCCACCGCAGGCGCGTCGGCGGCGTTGGGCGGCTTTGGCGAGAGCGGCTGCCGGAGCGTCTTTGGCGACGGGCCGTCGTCCTTGTCCTTGCTCTTCCAAAACATGGGCCTGCGGTAAGCGGGCACGGTCAGCTCGGGGCTCACTGCTTGAATTCGCAGTCGACCTGAAATTCTTTTGAGAGCGCCTTAGTTGTTAATACCGCGTTGGTGTCCAGTCCGAGCCTGGCTGTTCTTCACCTTTCTACCTACCTTAATAGTACAAACCCAATGGTCCCTTGCGAGCGGTCCTTCGTTGCAGTCGCGCACACGCACACGCCATGCCGCACCGCGCGCCCGCCCACCGCCCCAGACGACTCTAAAAACGGATAAAAGTTCGATTTTCGAGGTTTCTTCAAAAACTGGGCACATTTCATGGTTTCAGGCCTGAGTACCGCCATGGAGATGCTTATTTTGCCCACCCACCCGGCCAAAAGATCGTTTTTTGACCTTTTCGAAGCACTTCTAAAAACGGCTCAATTTTCATGGTTTCAGGCCTCTGGAGTACCGCCAAGGAGATGCTTTCGCCAAGAGCTTTCGAATGCAATGGTCGGGATCGAAATTCAGGAAATTTTGAAAATTCTGAAATTTGTTATGTCGGTTCGGAGGCGCCCGGCGGCCGCGCGCTTAGTCTAGGGTACCGAGGCTCCACCCCCCCCCCCCCTTGGCGCCTTGTGATTTTCGTGGCACAGCTGCGGATCTCAGCCCGTCGTTCTCCGCTCGCGCCGGCCGCCCATGCGCTCGCGGGGCTCCCCGACGGGGCGGGCCTCGTGCTGATGGACCCAGCCGAGGTGCCCGACCAGTCGGAGTGGCGCCGACGCGCTGCGCGCGACCACCAGCCAGCTTTTCAGCGAGGTCGAGGACGGTGTGTCGAGAGAGCTGACAGTCAAAACAGTTGTCGAGTTTTTTGCCTCTTTTTGAGCGCTGCTGCTGCACACCCAGCCCACCAGTGATACGAGACGCACCAGATTCACCCCGTCGCGAGCTTGACCGTCACCCCGGTGACCGCCCATAGGTGGCTGATCGCGGCCGCCGCTCGCATCGCTTTCCGTCTGCACAAGCTGTTGCATGGCAGCGATGCCGAGTGGTCGTGATTGGGTCGTTCGACTCGCCGTGCTTCGGTAGTCGAGGTGCCAATCGGGGGCGTTGTTAGCGTCCTGGACCCCGTGGGGAGTAGAAAATACGCCCCAGGGGGCCAAGGAGGCGGCGCGGGGAAGCAGCATCAGGTGAGAGCAGGAAATGATGGCGCTAGGGTCGGCATTGAACAAGGGTTTCCAGGTTTTAGATCAGTATTGGTCGGTTTTAGATCAGTATGTATTGTATGTGGAAAGATGAACAACAGTCAGGCTCGGACTGGACACCAACATGAGTGAGGTCACAGCAAGCAGTTTACCCGAGATGCGGTATCTCGACGTGCGTCTTCATTCAGCTGGTTTGTCATCGCCAAGGCATGGCCTTCGTGCCGCTGCAAGCCGCCGTGGGCGGCCTCTTCATCGGCTGTGCGAGCGGGCTTTACATGCTCTTCGCTCGCCGTGTTGCTGGGAACAGTGGTGCGCTCAAGGCGCTTGTGCTCGGCCCGCGCGACCCTTCCAAGCTCAGCTACCTCGCTGGCCTCGTCGGCGGTGGTGCGCTCATGGCCGCGGCGCTTCCCTCGGCGTTTGAGGCGTCTCCGCCATCAACTCCGCTCGTTGCCCTGGCGGGCCTTGCCGTGGGCTGTGGCACCGCGCTTGGCAACGGCTGCACGAGCGGACACGGCCTCAGCGGCCTCTCACGCCTCTCCAAGCGCTCACTCGTGGCCGTGCCGACCTTCATGGCCGTGGCCATCGTCACCGCAACCTTGCGCAACGGGACGCGAGGCCCAATCGTGCCCGTCGCGGCGGCCGAGCCTGCCGTGCTTGCGCTTGCCGCGCAGATTGGCGGCGGGCTCGCGGTCGCGCTGTTGCCGCTCGCCGTGCTCTCGCGCGCCGACAGGACTCTCAAGGAGGCATACGCCGCGCTATGGAGCGGCACGTGCTTCGCGGTCGGGCTCGCCATCGGCGGCATGACGCGGCCGTCGGCCGTAGTGGGCGCCCTGTCGCCCGCGCGCTTCGACGGCACCCTCTGGGTGCTCTTCATGACGGCGCTCGCAGTGACATTCAGCCTCTACCGCCTCGCGGGCCGGCTGGGCGTGGCTGAGGCGTCGGCCTTCAGCGACACAGCCGCGCCACAAGCCGTCGACCTGAGGCTGATCGTCGGCGCTGCCTTGTTCGGCACCGGCTGGGGTCTCATCGGCGTGTGCCCCGGCCCTCACCTCGTCGGCCTCGGCGCGGCACCCTTCGCACCTGGGCTTTGGCTCCTTCTGCTAAATGTCGCTCTCGGCATGCGCCTGGCCGCGCCTGCGTGGGCAGCCCTGTGCCCCTCCCGCCTCGCCTCCCGCGCGCGTCCCGATGCTGTCAGCACCGTCGACGAGGTGCGATCGGCCGTGGCGCGCCCCGGCGCCACCACCGTCGACCTGCGCCCGCTCGTACCGTCCGAGATGCGCGAAGGCGGCTTCACCCGGGCTGCGCATGCGATCTCGGCCGTTTGGGATACAGAATCACACACCATGTCCCTCGCCGCCCTCCCAGCCGATCGATCCTCCCCTCTGATCCTCTACTGCCGAACTGGGCGACGCGCGGGCCTAGCGAAGGCCTTCCTCGAGGCACACAGCTACAGCCACGTCCTCAACGCGGGCGGCGTCGACACGCACGCGCCGACGACGCTCGCAGCGCTCGGCCAGCCACTCCACCGCCACGAGCTCGGAGTTCTTGTGCAGCTCTTCGACGGGCTTGCGCCCGGCGGCGGCTCGTCGACGTACACCTACATCCTGGGCGACACGGCGAGCAAGGAGTGCA
>NW_005195940.1:466699-472662 GCF_000372725.1 Emiliania huxleyi CCMP1516
AAGGAGTGCATCATTATCGACCCCGTGCTCGAGCAGGTCGATCGCGACCTCAAGGCCATCGATGCGCTCGGGCTGACGCTGACACTCGCCGTTAACACTCATTGCCACGCTGACCACATCACGGGTACCGGCGCGATGAAGCGGCGGCTGGCGGGCCTCAGTTCCCTCATCTCCAAGGCGTCCGGCGCAAAGGCCGATCGCCACTTGAAGCCCGGCGAGGCGGTGCGCTGGGCCGGCGGCCGTCGCACGCTCGCGGCGCTCGCCACGCCCGGGCACACGCCCGGGTGCATGTCCTTCTTCGACGACTCCATCGGGTGCGTTTTCACGGGTGACGCGTTGCTCATCGGCAGCTGCGGGCGCACCGATTTCCAGCAGGGCAACCCTGAGGTGCTGTACGATTCGGTGCACGCTAAGCTCTTCAGCCTGCCCGAAACGACGCTCGTGCTGCCCGCACACGACTACAAGGGACGCGCCTACTCCACCATCGCCGCGGAGAAAAGCAGCAACCCGCGGCTCAGCAAGAGCAAAGCAGAGTTTCTCGAGATCATGCGAAACCTCGAGCTGCCCTACCCCGACAGAGTCCTGACAGAGTCCTGACAGAGTCCTGGCGGGGTCCTGACGGCGCACGGTCTTCACAGTGCTCACAAGTGCCTCCGACGAGACCTCCACCTTCCTTCACTGCAACCCTCCTTCCCCTCCCCCCCAGCAGTGAATGATAGACGCCCAGCCCCCCTTTCGACCGTGCGCGCCCTCTGCGGAATCGTCCTGATGGGGCAGTCCTGACGCAAACTTGAGAGTCCTGACAAGCAAACTTGAGAGTCCTGACAGAAACTTGAGAGTCCTGACAGAAACTTAGAGTCCTTACAGACAAAAGAAATCACGCTCACTCTCGCGCCACTCGGCTCGACCATGAAAGCGCACAAGCAAGAGAGGCGCGGCCATGGTGCAGGCAACGTTACAGCCGGCAACGTGCAAGAAGGCAGCAAAGCTCGGCCACGACGTCCATGGCCCGCGCCCCCCCGATTTGCCACCGGCGGCCTGCAGGCCAGCGCCGAGCAGCGGACCGACTGCTGACCGACTGCTGACCGACTGCTGACCGAGGCAGCGCCCACGGCAGCGCCCACAGCAGCGCCCACGGCAGCACCCACGGCAGCACCCACGACAGCGCCCACGGCAGCGCACACGGCTTGGCTGGCCATGTCAGCCGCGCAGGGACCCTCCCGCGGGTCCAACCCGAAGCGCTCGACCGCTCGACGGCGCAAGTCGGCTGACGGAGCGAGCCGCATAGCCCTCCAGTGCTCACCGCAGGATCAGGCCCGACCGGCCCACGCTCACGGCCTGGCCTGCCTGTGGACCAGCAAACTCGTTGGCTGTACGCGAGCAAAGAGCTGCGTGGCTGGGTTGTGAGCATACCGTCCCCGTTGCGCCCTTTCCCTCAGTGGAGGGCCGTCCCTGCCCTCGGGAGTAACTCGACTGTACACCCCTCCCTACTCTCTAGCTAAGGGCTATGTTCACAGCGGGGGGGCAGTGGTTGTCCTGGCGGAGTCCTGGCGGAGTCCTGACAGAGTCCTGACAGAGTCCTGACAGAGTCCTGACGGAGTCCTGACAGAGTCCTGACGGCCTATTTTGGAGGTTTTCAACTTTGAGGTATTGTTACTAAGTGAGGGTGAAATGAATGAATCAGTTCTTTGGGACAGTGCAATCCTTTTAATTATTACCTCCAACTCAAAAAAAGTCTGATGTCAAACGGACAACGGGGTCCCTTATGGTGGCCTGTAATGCCACTGCCGGGGACGCGCAGATGCGACTCCCGGGCCCGCTCACCTCACCCGAGCCCCGCCGACCAGGCACGGCCCGACGAGAACCCGCCGGGAAGGAGCTGGCCGAGCCATCGCCGGCCTCCCTGCCGGCTCATGACCGCTCAAAAGGTCGCTCACCCGACCGTCGCTTGCCGCCCCTCTCCCAGCCTTTGCCGGCGCTTTTGCACGAACCTAGGGCTCAGTTCCGTCTTCCTCCCCCTCGCTCCTGTAGGTAGGCCGCCCCGCGCTGGCGGGAAGAGGCTCGCTGAGCCATCGGCGACGTCCCGGCGAGCTCACGGCCGCTCAAAAGGTCGCCGACCCGCCCGTCGCTTGCCGCCCCTCTCCCAGCCCTTGCCGGCGCTTTTGCACGAACCAAGGGCTCAGTTCCGTCTTCCTCCCCCTCGCTCCTGTAGGTAGGCCGCCCCGCGCTGGCGGGAAGAGGCGCGCCGAGCCATCGGTGACGTCCTGGCGAGCTCATGTCCCCCCAAAAGGTCGCACCGACCCGTGGCTCCGCCGTCGGCTCCGCCGCGAGCGGCGACGGTGAGGCCGCCGGTGCTCGCCTCTACCGGCTAGTGTGGAGCTCTCAGTGTGGTTGCGTGTTTTACTAGTGATGCTGCACTAGGCGGCCCGTTTTTAGCAAAAACCAGATACCACATCGCGTGTGGTCGTCGAAAAACCGCATGTTCGCCCGTCTGAGACCTCTTCGTACGGCTCCAAAAAACGCTCCTTAACGACGACTACGCGGCCCTGCGGTCGATCTGCGCCTTCTCAGCGGTGGAGGGGATGTGGGCGGTACGTGCGGGCCGCGTGGTGCTGCGACGGTTTGACGAGTGCGACTCCCAGCGTGGACTTTTCAACCCCACGGAGCTTCTGCTGCTCCGGGGGGGGGGGGGGGGGTCTGCAGACCACCCGGCCGAACTTCAGAGTCGCGGTGCTCCTCAAATACCGCTCAAACGCCCACGATGTTGTGGAGGGGACATATGCTGATGATCCTGGCCCGATTGGTTCGCTCAGAAAGCGTCACTCTGGGTGGTCGTTAAGGCTCGCTCCCCGCACACCGGCCCGGAGTTTGGGTACCCTAGACACAGACCATGTGGGACGCGTCCTGCTTACGGCTTTACCCAGCCTTCGAGTGTATATAAATATATCCCTGTCCGCTGTGGTCCCACTGGCGCTCCCACACCCACTGGTGTCCATCTCAGAGACCGCAGGAGGTCATGAGGGTCTCGATGGGAGTGCCAACCCAGTCCCACACAATGCCTAAAAACCCAGCGCCCAGTAGGGAGTACTTGTTAGCCTTAAGGGTTCCCACAGGTGTGAAGTGAGTGAAACACACACGCACGCACACGCGCGCTGCACGCACCGCCTGTTCTCCGCGGCTGAGTGACACGCCGTGCCGTGTGCCAGCAGAGTTGGGCGCGCGCGGCGCGACGGCGCCCCGGAGGGAAGGCGCGGGCTGCCCCGACGATATGCCCCCCCCCCCCCCCAAACCGTCGTCAAACACCGCCACGGGGTGGGCCACGCCCCTTCGCGCCGGTCGAGGAGGAGAGGGCGTCAAAGGCGGACCCCTCGCGGTAGAGAAAGGTGGCGATAGCGTGGGACGTGAGCAACCCACCCGCGGGCGCAGCGTGCGAGAAAAGCATGTAGAAGGTGGCCCACCGCAGCAGCATGTGCAGATAGGCGTGCGACATTGCGCAACCCCATTTGCCGTGCGCCTCGCAAAAATACAGCAGCTGCTGGCGGTGCGCGGCGCTCGGCCGCACGGAGGTCACGCCGGCAGCGGCAGGGTCGACAATATCGATCAGCACCGCTGTCGATGAGAGCGGCAGCGCGTCCGCCTCGGTCGCACCGTCGGCGGTGCGCAGGCGGAGCCTTAGCTGCGCGGCGGCGGCGGGCGCTACGCAGAAGCCGAGGCTCTCAAGCGCGTGCGGGAGCCAGACGCGCGCCGCGACGGCCTAGAAATAGTGGCGACGAGGCGCAGCCTTCATTCAAAGGACCGCCCAACCAAGCGACTATACTACGGGCACAGGGGACGCGGCCTAGCTGTCTCGCCAAAGTCCATAACAGAGGGGCCGGGGGCGGCGCACCACACCGCGGGCGTCGATCACGCCGACACCGTCGAGGAGGCGCGCCTCCACCGCCACACTGTTCACCGCGCTGCCGGCGCAGCCCGCGCCCGCCGCCGCTATTACCGCGGCGGCGGGGGGAGCCAGAGCCGGCTCCAGCCACTCCTCGGGGGCCGGGCCGAGGGCGGAGGCGGCCGCTGCATTGCGCTGAAGGAAGGCGCGCCCGGTCCTGGCGAGGTATGCAACGTGCTTGGTGTTTAGGGCATAGTCGACGCACTTCTTCACGACGGAGCACATGCTGCTCCTCCCCGTCATGAGGTTGGACGAGCGCTCGCCGTCCGCGGCACACCGCGTGATCCATTGCGTGTGTGTGTGTGTGTGTGTGTGTGTGTGTGTGTGTGTGTGTGTGTGTGTGTGTGTGTGTGTGTGTGTGTGTGTGTGTGTGTGTGTGTGTGTGTGTGTGTGTGTGTGTGTGTGTGTGTGTGTGTGTGTGTGTGTGTGTGTGTGTGTGTGTGTGTGTTTGTGTGTTTTGGCTACACGGCACAGCGCCTGATCCATCCGCGCAGGTCTGATTGCGTCCACCGCCGCTTGAAGAAACTGGTGGCGTTGAACGCGGCGGCTGAGCGCAGTGGCGCGTCGTCGATATCCTCCCAACGCAGGAAGAGCTTGAGGTGTTGAAAGCCCAGAATGTGGCTCAGGTGCGCGCCCGTGTTGTAGCCCTGCGACGGCAGGAACGCCTCCACCACCGCGGCGCGAGCCGGTGGCATGAAGATCTGGTTGATCATGCCGGCGCCGTGCACGCACACCAAGAGCGATGAGCGGCGCATCAGCGCGAGTAACTCGGCGAGCGGCATCCGCTCGGGCGTGAAGGCGCGCGCATCAAAGCCGGTTGCACGCAGCGCGCCGAGCACCTCCGCCTCATTGTGGACGACGCGTTGAGGCCGACGCAAAATTCTCGGCCACCGCTGCAGCAGCAGTGCTTGCGGGCGTGCTGGTGCTGCCGGCGCGGGCACCGCGAGCCAGCGGAAGGCGGCACGCCGGAGCGAGCGCACAGCAAGGTAGGCATCGCTCGCCCTCCCAGAGTGGAACTGAAAACTGTGCACGATGCGCGAGTCGGCAAAGCACTGCTTCCGCAGCGATCCGCTCTCGCTCGTGAAGCAGCGCTCGGGCGACGGTGGCACCGGTCTGCCGCAGCGCCATTGGTGCTGGCGGAAGTGGTCGGTAAGTGTGGCGATGTGCAATTTGCCACGAGCCGGCCCAGCTGGCTGCCACGTGAGGTTGCACGCAGCATGCTGCAGCGCAAGCGCCGAGATGACTGTGCTGAGCGTCTCGAAGGCGTTGTTGTCGTTGATCGTGGTTAGCCACTGCAATTTCACGGCGGTGTGCTGCGAGTCGTGCATTTCCGTTCAGTACGCTTCCCGCGAACCGATGGAGGCACGACTCGAGAGATTCGCGTGTGAAGAGCACTGATGCCGCAGTGAGTATTCAGCACACGCGCCTCTGCTCGCAACCACTCATCCAATGAACTGTCCGTCACCCAGATGAGTGCGAGTTAGGGCTAGCCGCTGGCGGGTAGCCCGAGAGGAGAGCGTCCATAGACGCCTCACAAGACCCCACACACGGTCTCGTCCGTGCCTTGCGGCCGGCGACGAGATTGCTAGAGGCGGAGCAAGCCTGCTCTAGTCTCACACGTTCGCCCCTGTCGCCTGTCTGTGTTGTTGTGCTGTTGTTTGTCTCTTGGCGCCTTGGAGTGCTGGGGGGGGCGACAGGGGGGACGTGGCCTGAGTGATGTGTACGCCCACTCAGGATGTGTGGCAGCCCGCTGGCTGTGTGTCTTGTGAGCTTGTTTGTGTCTGTGTGTCGCTCGTGCGTGTCGTCATCATCTGTCTTGCGTCCACCCATACCGCGTTGGTGTCCAGTCCGAGCCTGACTGTTCTTCACCTTACTACATACATACATACAGTGAGTGAGTGGTCGTGTGTGTGTGTGTGGGGGGGGGAAAAAAAGAGTGTGGCTCGGTGTACACACGCGCGCGGTGTGTGTGCGCGCGAGAGAGATGATGGACACGCGCGCGCGAGACACACACACACACACGCGC
>NW_005195940.1:472762-499785 GCF_000372725.1 Emiliania huxleyi CCMP1516
CACACACACACACACACTCACTCACTCACTCACACAGTGAGTGGTCCCGGGCCCTGCGGGGAACTAAGTCGGCGCAAGTTAGTCTGTGAGCTGGACGAGGGCTAGTGGTGCGCCGTGGCGGATCAAGTGGTGAAGTGCTCCCCCGGGAGTCGTGGTCGGAGGCCGGGACACTACGCGCACTCACTAACTTAGTGTGCGGAAGTGAGTGCCTCCGGCCGGCCGCGAGGGGCCCTTCGCCGGCGGACGGAGGCGGGCTCGGCTACTACGCGCACTAACTTAGTTTGCGGAAGTGAGTGCCTCCGGCCGGCCGGGGGGGAGTGGTCCAGCGGGCCGCTCGCAGTGCCCTTCGCCGGCGGACGGAGAGGTGGGCTCGGCTACCACGCGCACTAAGTTAGTGCGCGTAGGGTAGTGAGTGGGCCGCCAGCGAGCGGGCTAGTGGGTGAGTGCCTCCTGCCACCCCGCGCACTAAGATAGTGCGCGTAGTGAGTGGGCTGCCGGCGAGCGGGCTAGTGGGTGAGTGCCTCCTGCCACCCCGCGCACTAAGATAGTGCGCGTAGTGGGTGGGCCGCCTTCTAGTGGTCGGCGAGGCCGTGGCCAGTGCCCCGGCCCTGCGGCGCCGCCTAGTGAGTGAGTGCTCGCCGACCCTCCCCACACTAAGTCGGCATCGGTGCTGTGTTTTTTAGTTGGCGAAGGCTCCTACCAGCATCGTAGCTTTCCAGGACCTGACCGTTGGAGCAACTCGGCTAATCATTGCCGACTCCATCAACACCGACGCTTACGCCGATGGAGTATTTTATTTATTAAATGAACTCGGGGGCACAGGACGCGGTACAAACGGGGTACACCAAAAGGCACGGGCTGCCTGCACGGCGTTCACTCGAACGCCATGCACATGGCGCGGAGCAGCATCGGGTTGGTGTCGAACCCGAGCGGGTCCTCCTCCCAGTCCCGGTGCCCACCCTCCGCGTCATCCTGCTCATCGTGCGCGTCGAGCACCCTGCCGAGGCACAGGATCGTCCCCTTGGGAACGCCTGCCCCTCGCGCGCGTGGGAACTCTCCCTGCACCGCCATCACGAACTTCTCGCGCGCCCACTTGCCGCCACGGCGGCAGTGCTGGCGCGCGCGCGCGCAGCTCCTCGTAGAGCTCCTCGGCCCTCGCCACCTCCGCCGCCCAGCCCTCCGCTGACGCCTGAGCCGCCTTCTTCTCCCTGAGCGTCTTGAACACCGGCGGCGGCGCCGGCGATGGCGCCACCTCCGGCTCGCCCGCCGCCTCTGCAGCGCGCCGCCCCTTCCTCGCCTTCTCCTTGAGCCGCTTCCTAGCGCTCTTGGTCAACGCCGGCGCCGCCGCCGCGGCCTCGCCGGCCGCCGCACCGGCGATGGATGTCGAGGATGATGAAGATGATGAAGCCGTTGTCGCGTTGCAAGCGGGGCGGAGAGTGTCGAAAAAAGAAGTGACCCTGTCCGTTGTGCCAGCGCAGCCTGGCGCAGACGCCAGGCCGCGCAGGGGCGCGGCCAATGCCGCAGCCTCCCCGCTGCCCGTTTCGGGCTCCTCCTCCTTCGCCGCCCCAGCCACCTCTGCCGCCGCCTCCGCCGCCGCGCGAGCCGCCGCCGCGCGAGCCGCCGCCGCGCGAACCGAATCGCGAGCCAAGATCTTGAACTCCCTCTCGCGAGCCGCCGCGCAGACTTCCGCCCAGGAGCGCACGTCCCGGCAGCAGCGCACGTCCCGGACATCGCCACCATCCCGGCCGCGACGTGCCTCGATGTTCTCATACGCCCGCACCGTCGCCATCGCCGACGCCAGCAGCCGAATCGCTGCCCCATCGAGGAGGCAGCGTTCGTCGTAATTTGCGGGCCAGATTGTGGCGTATCCGCGAGCGCATATCACGCCGCAAGGCCCGACACTCAAAGGGTCAGGAGGCCGGTAGGCATGGATGAAGGCCGCTGATGAAGATGATGAAGCCGTTGTCGCGTTGCAAGCTTGGCGGAGAGTGTCGAAAAAAGAAGTGACCCTCTCCGTTGTATACGGACGGAGAATATGAACGTCCTGCGTTGCACGTGTGCGCCATCCTTGGGTTGCCTGTTTTTTTCTTTGGACATGCCGGCTGCTCGGATCATAGCGCGCCGCGCAAAGAAACAAAAAAGAAACTTGCTCGCGTGCATATGCAACTGACTAATCGCGGGTAATCGAAAGCAGGTGAAACGAAGGAAGAGCCTGGCGAGGCTGTCGCGAGCCGCAGCCCTTCATCGAGCGCTGCCAGAAGCGCAACTACATGACCGAAGAGGACCCCATCGAGGGATTCTCGTCACCCAGCGGCCGGTCGACTCAAGCGCCGTCTCCGCGGCGCAGTCCACGCCCCTTAACGGCGCAGTCCACGGCGCAGTCGACGGCGCAGTCCACGTTCAGCAACTGCGGCTGGTTCTACAGCCGACTTCCGCAGCTGCCAAAACGCTATTGGGACGAGCCAAAAAAGGTAGCTTCGGGTATTCCGTGGGATTCCAGACCCGTTATCTTCGTCCTGAGAAACTACGGGCTCAATAGTGCGACGCAAATTGAAGAAGGTACCAAAGCGTGGTTCAGGAAGTTCAGAACCGTCGCAGACGCCGCCCGCGCCGCAGATGCGACCGGACGTGCGACCGGACGCATGATCAGCAAGCGCGCAGGTATGTCTCGTGAACAGCAAGACCAAGAAAGGCCGCTGGTCGTGCACATCTCAGACGAGTACCCGTCAGAGCCGGTCTACGTCTTTGATAACTACGTTCAGTGCCGAGCGATTGTAACATCCCTGGAAAAGGACGGGGCTCGAAAAGTCAAGTCTCGAGCCTCGGGCACAGGACCTGCGAAGCTCCAGCGGACCTCCTCGATCGGCAAGCCCTAACCCCCTGCCCCTATGCGCTATGCGACAGCCCTATGCGCTATATATGGGACACCTCGTCGATCGCAGCGCCACGTTGGTTCGGCGATCTCGAAGGGAAGTTCGTCATCTTCGCCGCGCCGGCTGCGTCTGGCGGTGTTCCTTCTCTTTTATTACTGGGGCCCGGCGCCTTGAAGTCGTCGCGCGTCGGATAGATAGCGAGGGCGGCGGGCGAACGTGTACGGTGTACCAGCCGACCCTGTCAGTATGGCGCGCCCACCTGTCCTCCCGCGGACTGCTTGCGCTCGGGCACCAGCTGTCTCCCTCTTTCTGTCTGCCTCTCGCTCTCTGTCTCTCTCTGTCTCTCTCTTGACTCCTCTCTCTCTCTCTCTCTCTCTCTCTCTCTCTCTCTCTCTCTCTCTCTCTCTCTCTCTCTCTCTCTCTCTCTCTCTCTCTCTCTCTCTCACTCGCTCTCTCTGTCTACCGTATCGTGCATGCTTCCTTCCTGCTATGACGTGTGACCCACCCTTAATCTCCCATACGTGTTTGCGTCGAGCGTGTGTGGCGGGGTGGCGGGTCTGGCGTGTGGCGATGTCCGCGGCCGCGACCCTCGGCAGTTAAATTTTCTTTTCCGGAAGAATGTTTTCCCTGTGCGTCCGTCTGCACAATAACGCTCAAGCGCCGTGCTCACCTTAGTCCTTACTAACCCCTCTCTTGAACATGATGTTGTCCTCTAGCTGATTGAGCGACGCGCAACGGCACCGACTGCACGTGCCCACCCATGCGACAAAGTTTCCCACATCTCACACCACTCTCATCGGCGTCCCGCCGCCCTCGGCCAGCGAGGTGGGGGGGCGCTGCGAGCTGCCGGCCCGAGACGGCGCGACTCCGAAGGGGGAGCGGTGCGGCGGCGCGTAGGGAGCGGCGCCACCGCCGCCCGCAAGCGCCGCCGCCGCCGGTGTCCTCCCTCCTCCTCGCCCCGGGGTCGGCCGAGCGACGGACGGCGCCGGCGAGGCGATCGACTCGGCCTGCACAAAAGAAAGGAACCGCGTGGCGGCGGGAGGGGGCACGGGAGTGTGACGACGGCCCCGAGCTTGTGGCTGTACGGGACACGAGGCTGCGGACGGGGTGCGGGGTCTGTCTGGCGTGGGCGGGCCGGCGGCCTGCAGCGCGTCGAGCGAACGCTTGGCGTAGCGCGCCGCGTAGTGCGGCGTCATCCGCTTGCAGTCCTCGGCGTGCTGCGCCATGATTGCGCGGATGCGCCATGCCAGCTCCGCTACATCGCTCTGCTCGAGCGCCGGCGACGGCGCGGGCGACGGCGCAAGCGACGGCGCGGCTCGCGATGGCGCCGCAGGAGTCGCGCAGCCGCTGACCGCCGACCTGCTCACGGCTCGGGGTGTGAAGAGGCGCTGTTCACAGCCACAGAGTCGCGCAGCCGCCGACCGGCCTGGCGGCGCTGTCGGCGTCGGAGCAGTCAGCCTCGGACCCAGACGAGGGCAGGGAGGAGTGGATTCGGATGGTGCTTGGGTAGCCCGAGTGGAGGGCCTATTCGTTGCGCGCTGTGAATGAGCAGGTGTGTCCATTGAGGATGCATTGAGGTGCCGGCGCCTCGGGAAGCCCGGGTGGGGGAGCAGCAGTGTGAAGACGCCACCACCCGGGGTGTGGCTACGGTGCAACTGCGGCCTCGGCCTCTTTCGCCGCGCCGCAGTGCGCGCAGCTCTGCCGCACTACCACGCGCAGCGTGCCCCGTGCCGTGTGCTCGTGGCACCGCGTGCGTACGAGGGCTGCGAATACAGCGGGGACGCCACGGGGTGTGGCGGGGGACACTGCAGTGCGCCCCGCTCTTCGGAGTCGTCTGACCATGCGCGCCCGTGGGCTGACCATCTAGAGCGGAGCAACCCCACCCTCGGCCGCCTTCTCCGCCAGCAGCAACCTCGTCACCGCGTGCACGCCCTCCTCGCCCGCCGCGCCGCCGCCCTCGCCGCCGCCGCCGTGCTCGAGCCCGCCGCTGCTGCGACCGCTACCGAGCATCGCGTCGAGGCTCTGCCGCGCCGGCAACGCCGCCGCCGCCGCCGCCGCCACCGCCGCCTCTCTCGTCTTCAGCCGAAGGGACGTCTCTCTCGACTCAATCGGCGGAGGGGCCACCCCCGCCGCCCCTGCCGCCGCCGCCCCTGCCGCCGCCGCCGCCGCCGCCCCCGCCACCACCGCTGACCCTTCCTCCGCTGCCACCGCCGCCCCCCCCGCCGCCGCGGCGTCGCGCCCATTCGGGAGAGGCGCCGGCATCGGCGTGTCCGCGGCAGCTGGCAGCGCGAAGCCGAGAGGTGGGTACTCCCACCAGCGCGGCGCGAGCTCCTCGACCGCCCGCGCATAGTGAACCATCGCCTCGATCTGGCTCATGCTGCCCAACTCGCGCCACGCCTTCCACTTCGCGCGCTCGCTGCCCCAGTACGACGGCGAGCCGGCCGTGCACTGGCCGTCCTCCGCCTGCCGCTGCAGCGCGTACAGCAGCAGCCGGTCAGAGTCGCTCACGTCCGCCTCCGACCACGCGATCCCGCCGCCGTGCCCGTCGGACGCGTCGCCGACAAAGGCGCGCGCCGCCTCGTACTTTCGGGGAAGCCGAGCACCGGCGCGCCGGACGAGTCTCTGCTGCCGAGGACTCTGCTGGCGACGATCGAAGGGGCCCCCTCGACGCCCGCTTCCGCCGCACCCGCACCCGCACCCGCACCCGCCGCCTCCGCCGCCTCCGCCGCTTCCGCCGCCTCCGCCGCCGCCCCTGCTGCTGACGCTGCCACAGCCGCCGCAGCCTCCCCTCTCCCCTCCGCCGCCGCTCTCGCCGCCCTGCCTGGCACCGGGCTCGCATGGCCAGCGATCCCCATCGGCGGCGGCAACGCCGCGCCTCGCCTCGCCTCCTCCCCCGCCCCCCCGACGCCGCCTCCGCCGCCTCCGCCGCCTCCACCGCCTCCGCCTCCGCTTCCGCTGCCTCCGCCGCCTCCGCCGCCGCCTCCGCCGCCGCCTCCGCCGCCGCCTCCGCCGCCGCCTCCGTTGGCCCTCCGCGCCAGCGGCGAGGAGAGCGGCGAGAAGGCGGGAGGGACCGGCGTGGCGCGGGAGGAAGGGGTGGCCCCCCGTTGCGTGGGCGTGCCGCCACCGCGCGGCGAGGAGAGAGGCGTCGCGGCCGGCCACTCGCTCAGCGGCGGCGTCACCAACCCGCGCCCTCCCACGCCCTGCTGCGAGCTCGGCGCGGGCGGCGGGGATGCGCTGCCGCCGCCGGCCTGCAGCCGCGGCGGCGGAGCGGCGGCGACGAAGGCGCTGGCGAGCTCGATTGATGAGGCACCGGCCGACGCCTCGCTGTCTGACGCCTCGGGCAAGTCATCGGCGCGTCGGCTAGCGCGCAGCGGCGCGGCCTACGCGCTGAATGCACCGACATCGGCTCGCGGAGATGGTCTGTAATGGTCTGTGGAGGGCGCTGCGTGTATGCGACACAGCGACAGTGAATGCAGCGGAATACGGCCGCATACGGCGGGGTCCGTGACCTCTCGAGCGCCGGTTGGAGTACATGGATGCGTAGGAGTTGGGGAGAGATGGGGAGAGATGGGGAGAGATGGGGAGAGATGGGGAGAGATGGGGAGATGGGGAGGTTTCGGGAGGTTTCGGGAGATATGGGGAGATGTGGGGAGGGGAGATTGGGGAGACATGGGGAGGTTTCGGGAGACATGGGGAGATGTGGGGAGATTCCGCTTCTAAGCGGTCCGGCCCCAGTAGCGGAGGCGGCGGAGCGCGCGTGGAGGCGGTCGAGGGCGAGAGCGGCCGCCTCGCCCGCCTCCTCCTCGCCCAGGAAGGAGGCCCACCGCTTCATGGAGAGGGCGGTGGAGGCGGTGGGGCCCGCCTATTCACAGCCAGACGTGTGAAGAGGCGCCGTTCACAGCCCAAGGGGGGGGGTGCGGTGGGGCGTCGCCTCGCTGCTGCGTCGCGGCGTCGGGCTCAGCGTCGCCGCCTCCGCAAGCGCAGCCTCGGCTAGCGCCGCCCTCTCCTCCGCCTCCTCCTTCTCCGCCGCCAGCTGCGCCACCGCCGCCGTCAGCGCGCGACGCACCTCCTCCTTCTCGCGCTCCTGTTCACGGCTACTCCCTGTGAAGAGGCGCCGTTCATAGCGACCTCCTCCACAGCCCCTCCTCGCGCTCCCTCTCTGCTAGCTCCGCGGCGTGGGCGGACCGCCGCTCGTCCAGCAGCGCCTGTTCACAGCGGCGTCTGTTCACAGCGACGCTCTTCACACCCCCGACCACCGCTCCTCCCGCAGCGCCAGCGCACGAGCCGCCCGCTCGTCCGCCTCCGCCGCCGCCGCCTCCGCCTCCTCTAACGTGCCGCTGGCGCCCGCGCCTCCGTCAGCGCCGCCTCCGTCAGCGCCGCCTCCATCGCCGCCGCTGCTGCCGCCGCCGCAACCACGACTGCCGCCGGCCACGCCGTCGCTGCCGCTGCTGCCGCCGCCGCCGCTAGCGCCCTCCAGTCTGACCCTGGCGAGCTCGGCGCGGAAGAGGGTGCACCGCCGCTCCGCCCGCCCGAGCGCTGCGCCCGCCTCCGCCGCCGCCGCCTCCGCCGCCGCCGCCCGCTCCTCGGCCGCGGAGAGAGAGGCGAGCAGCGCCTAGAAGGTTCCGAGAAGGTTCCGAGAAGGTTCCGAGAAGGCTCCTAGAGGCCTCCGCCGTCCCCCTCTCGCGGTGGCATTGAGCATCATGCCGCCTCACTCGGCACTCGGCGCGGGCACTAGGCACCGAGAGAGAGAGAGAGAGAGAGAGAGAGAGAGAGAGAGAGAGAGAGAGAGAGAGAGAGAGAGAGAGAGAGAGAGAGAGAGAGAGAGAGAGAGAGAGAGAGAGAGAGAGAGAGAGAGAGAGAGAGAGAGAGAGAGAGAGAGAGAGAGAGAGAGAGAGAGAGCAGTAAGCTAAAAGTATGGCGCTGACTGCAGCACGGCGACGGCGTGCTGTGGTGTCGTGTGCTGCGGTGTGCACGGAGCCGTAAGGCATGGCCATGGTGTGGCCATGGCGCGCGCGTGGGTATGCTCGCCTGCGCACGCGGCGCCATCGCGCGGCAGAGAGGGACGAGCTCCTAGAAGGTTCCGAGAAGGTTCCGAGAAGGTTCCTAGGAGCCATCGCGCGGCAGAGAGGGTCGAGCTCCGCGGCGAGAGCGGAGGCGAGGCCGCCCTCCTCGCCCGCGCCGCCGCCGCCGGCCGACTGCCGCGCCGCGTCGCAGTACTCTGCCGCGAGCGCAGCGCACACCTCCAGGCCATCCGTGAACTCGCGCCTCGCGCCGTCCGCGCCACCGGCCACCGCTGCGGCCTCGTCGCCCGACGGCGCCGGCCGGAGCGCCGAGGCGAGGAAGGATGACTGGGTGCCTCCGATCGCGGGCGTGTACGGAGGGCCGCTGGCGGCCGCCGCCGATGCCACGGTGCCGGGAGTTGACGCAGAGCCGCCGTTGCCTCCTCCGAGTTGCGGCGTGGCCGTGTGCCGGTACGCGGAGAAGAGCGCGCGGCCGCGAGCAAGTCGCTCGGCGCGGTTGCTGGAAGTATCCGGTGTTGTTGCCGCAGGCGTGGAGGCCATCAGCGGGGAGCGAGGCCCAGCGCGCGCCGCGCTTGAGCAAAGTCTCTAGACCGAAAAGAAGAATTCGCGCGATTTTGTGTGTGTGCGAAAAACTCCTCTCGTCGCACACCAAGAGCTTATGCTCTGGCGAGATGTGAGGCGCATGCGCCCAGGAGGGGAGGGCGCATGCGTAACGACGCTGCTAGAGATGCCTTTCGGGGCCCAGAGATAAAACTTCTGATGCCATGCGTGACCTAGTAGTGTCCCCAGCTATGGGCGTGTCCACGTTGGAGCCAGGTGTGGTGTGGGCGCGAGAATAGCTCCGCCGTTAAGGTGCCTCGGGCCAGTTGGGGGGGGCAAACCCAGCCCGCCCCCTGGAGGCGGCGGCGGCAGCGGCGGCGGTACAGGGAGAGGAGTACCAGTGAGGCCGGTGGGGCATATCCCTCCTCCGGGCGGGGGGGCTGGCGATTCCGCACCACGGGTGGGTTCACCCCGTGCACTCTGCGGGTCGGATCTCGTCTCACGGGAGCCCTCCAGCTCTTCTTCGTCCAATTTCTCCAGCTTCTCCCTGAGCTCGGTAATCCGTCTCTGATGCGCATCAATCTGCAAGCTGAAGGAGGTCTTAAAGGTGTGATTGCGGCGCCACGTCTCCGCTTCCTCGTGTAGCCGCTTCATCCGTATGAGTATGCCGTTCCGTCTGTTCAGCCTCGCCCTCTCCCACCCGTCCCGAGGCCCCGGGGGAGACGCCGTAGTGATAGAGGAGACAGTCGAGGCGGGGGGGGCGGAGCATCCTTTAAGTCGGTTCGCTAGCAGTACCCGCACTGCCGGCAGGATCGCCTCCGCCTGGGGCCTAGCGAACGCATGCAGCTCCTCGCGCCGCCAGCGCGGGTCGAGCAGGAACCGCAACGGTACCGCTACCACTCGCTCGGGGGTCGAGCCGTGTACCGGGTCCGGTGGCCCGCCCGGCGCACTGATCCGTGTGGCTAGGGCCCATGCGAGGCTAGAGCGGGCTTGCTCCACCTCTAGCAATCTCACCGGCCGGCAAGGCACGGACGAGACCGTATGTGGGGTCTAGTGAGGTGTCTATGGACGCCCCCCTCAGAGGCTAGCTGCCTGCGGCTAGCCCTATATCTCGCACTCACAGGCAATGACAATCCAATGTATGAGTGTATGCAAGCAGAGGCGCGTGTGCTGATTCTAGATCGCACGCCGTGGCATATGACTTGGGAGGCGTGCGACCGTAGCGCACCCGTCGTAAGGTCGGCAGGCGCGCGTGTCAGCGAGAGAGTTGCGGGCGGAGCCATACCCGACTTCTAGAGGAAGAGCCCCGCGCCACGGTTGCCAGCCGTGCCTTCGCGGGACCCGCCCCTCGAGCCGCGTCTCGTCGCCCACTGTCCCTGAGTGCGTCCCGCCTTGGCGGCACACACTCGACGAGGACAGTCCGGCCAACGAGATCGTGTCGCGCGCCGGCGACGGTTGCGGCGTCGTGGTTTCGAGTGCGAAGCGAAGATGGCACGCCCACCGCCCTGCATCGCAGACCGGGCAAGGAGGGGCCTGCTCCCGTTCCGCGAGGAACAGGAGGTCTCCCCCCCTCCCCCGGCCTGAGCAGCGGCGGGTGGACGGCAGCCCCTTGAGTCGAGGGCGGCGCGACCATTGCGCTGCTCGCAACGGCCAGAGACCGAGGTCAGTACAGATGGTCTCGCCGCCCCGACGCGGACGAACCGCTCAAAAGAGCCTTTCCCTCCGCGAGACCTCGAGAGAGTAGTGCTGAAAGCGCCCTTTTTGATCGAAAATAGTTCCCCACTTTGCCTGACATCCACACCAGGCAAGCCAAGCACTTTCCTCGTCCGCTCGCGCTTGCCGCGCCGCATTGCGCCCGACTATGCCGCCGCGAGCTGCACGCCTAGACCCCCGCGACGCGTATTGCTCACGGAACCCGCCGCCCCCTCACCACCCCCACCACGCGATGCGCCTCGCTCGTCGCGCGAGCTGCTGTACCCCCCTCCCGGCCTCGCACCGCCTGCCTGCGCCCGCTCGCAGGTGCAGCCGCCGCCATCGAGGAAGCCGCGAGACGCGTCCGCTGCTGCCCATTCCCCACCCTTGTCCCGCGCGACCGCCCTCCCTCTCTTCTGGCAAGAGAGCGACCCGCTCTCGCTTGCGCGCCCGGCTCCAGTCCGAGCGCCGAGGACGCGAGAGAGCGTGCCGAACCGCTTCTTGACTCTCTGCAGGAATTCATATTCGATCAACATGCTCAAACTCGAGTTCGTGCCGGCCGCCGGTGACAAGCTCATGCTCAAGCTCTCTGCTCCGCCGCCGCTTGCTGACAAGCAGGTGTGCGTTAATTTGCAGTGCCTGAGGGAGGGGGCATGCACACGCGCACCGCTGCAACGCACGCAGCGCTGCGCCTTCCCTGCAAGACGACCCTCTCGCGTTCTGTGGCTGACAGGCGTCTCTGGCGGACAACACGACCGTCATCGACTCTGGCGGAGGCAACGCCGTCGGCATCCCCTCCGAGCCCGTCTCGCTCAAGGATGGCATCAACACCGGCACCGGCGGCACCGGCACCGCCAGCACCGGCACCGGCCACGTCCCGTCCAACGTCCCGTCCGAGGGCGAGCCCGGCCCGCTCAAGGACGGCATTGACGCGGGCGGCGGCAACGTCGAGGGCGAGTTGTCGCCGATGAAGTCCTCCGCGAAGGTCGGAATCGTGCCGGCTGACGACGGCCGCATCACGCTCGTCATCTCCGCGTCGGTGTCGCCTTCGCTCCTCGGAGCCAAGGTGCGCGTGCGCACGCCAGGATTGTGATAATCCCTCTCCCGTCTCCGAAAGCCTGCGCGTACTCACCCTCGCCCACAGGCGTGCGGCGTCAAGAACGTCAACATCTCCGTGGCAAAGTCTGGCACGGAGGGCGTCCCAAAGAAGGACCCGGCCGCGGAAAAGGCGCCCGACGCGGGCGCGGTCGACTCGGACAAGGCCAAGGCCATGTTCGCCGCCCACGCGCCGAGCGCCGTTTTTTGGTCCAAGTTTACGCGCCCGACCGGCCCCAACGGCGCCCTCAAGAAGGACATCCCTGCGGCAGAGTCTGGCGCGGAGGCCTCCGTTGACGAGACCGGCGCCATCAAGAACCCGGCGCCCAAGCCGGCCACCAAGGTCGCCACGGCCCTCAAGCCGGCGGCGGTTTGCGGCGAGCCGCTGCCGTCGATCAAGGAGTTTCCGGAGCCCGCCCAGGCGGCGAGCGCCTTGCTTCTGCGCCGTGCTTGCTTCTGCCCCTGGACCCCACCCCGCGTTCATTGCGTAGGGCGACGCCGGCTGGAACGTCTCGACCAAGGAGTTTCCAGAGGAGAAGCCCGCCCCGGCGGCGAGCGCCGCATTCTGTGCCGTGCGTCTGCGGACCCACTGACTGACCCTATCGCGCGTTCGATGCGTAGGGCGAGCCCGACTGGATCGTCTCGAACTCGCGCAACAAGATGGAGCGCAAGGGCGAGGTCAAGTCCACGAAGGTCTCCAACAAGTACGATCTGCTCGAGGACGTCGAGACGAACGTAAAGGCGGAGATCGACGAGGACGAGGACGAGAAGGCGGGAAAGGAGAAGGGCGCGGAGAAGGATTCCTCGGTGCACGCCCTCCCACACAGACGACACACACTGCCCCGCGCCTTTGCTTGACAGCGCGTCGCGCGCGCCGGCCGCAGTTCGAGTCGGTCTCGCCCGAGTCTGTCGGTGGCAATGGCAAGGCGCCCCGCGGCTCCACGACAGACTCGGTGCTCGCCGCCTGCATACGCCGGATTCTCCGTTGCCCCTAGATCACCGCCAGTCTGACGACCACGCCCCTTGCTCAGGGCGCGACGGTCAACCCCAAGACGACCACGACCGCCACGCCGAAGGGCTCCGTCTCCGCCTTCGGCTGGCTCTCGTGGCCCAAGCTCTGCTGGCACAACGTGCTCTGCACCGTCTTCATCTGCCTCATCGCGAGCGGCGGAGCGTTCGCCTACTTCTCGCACGACTCTGACAGCCTTCTCCCTTCGATCGTCGTGCCCGACGCGACGGCGCTCCCGACCGAGACCGAGCGCGGGCCACTGTTTGCTCCGTTCAACCCCGCGCCCGGCCCGGTGGTGCCCGACGTGGTCGAAGATCCGAACTGGCTCCCGTCAACATCAACGCTCGTCGCTTTGAATGGCAACAAACAGGTCGAAGTCAAATGTCGGCTTGTGCACATGAAGGAGCTGATTTCTCCATTTTTTATCGATCCTACCGGGCTCTATCGATCCTCCAGGATTTGTTATCCCAACAATGGCAAGAAGTATCCGCTGCACATCTTTGCACACGGTGACTTTGGTGGAGGGCCCATGGGATCTGCCTATCATGGAATCCAACACGATATCGCCAGCCGGGGATTTGTCGTATCCATGTATCTGAGCTGTGCAATTGATCGGTTCTGCGACAAAGGCAACGGGTCCTTCCTGGAAATACTCAAATCCGTTTCCTTTTTGGAGACACATTCTGGATGGTGGGACAAAAGAATTGACTTTAGTGCCGGTTATTCTGCATCGGGGCATTCGACTGGTGGCCGTGCGGTCTTGATGTTGGCTGCTTTGGTCGACAACCCAACCAAGTATCTCGCAACCACCAAATACGCGTCTATGATTACAAAGGAGCAACGCAAATCAATTCAGAAATTTCAGGCAATTGTAGGGGACCATCCGGATCCTGTCTATCTCTCCACGAAGAATCCTGATTTGGAAAACTTTGTGGTAGACAAGACACCCACCATGATTGTAACTGGTTCCAATGACCACATCGAACCAGAATTGTCAGCATGGAAAGTATTTGAACCGATTAGAAGCACAAACAAGGTGTACGTCAATATGCTACGAGCAAACCATAACAGTCCACTGCGTAGCCATCAAGAAGGTCGCTACATTGCCCAGTTCTCCCTGTGTTTTATTGATGGAATTCCAGAAGAAACAGCTTCCGAAGGATGCGAAGCCATTTACGGGAATGGGCCCGATGCGATCCAGAGGAGGCTTTCCATCGCGGGACCTGGAGATCGAAATAGTGGCGATGGAAAGGTTGGATTTTTGGGCTGTCGAGGCGGAAAGCACGATGATGTTCCGGCGGGATTTGCTGAATATTGTTCCCCAGAAAATTAGTAATTGCCTCAGAAACAGAATGAAACAGAAACTGTTGAAGAAATAGTATATTTCAAGCTAGCGTGAATCTGATCTGAAAAATATCCGACCTCGACGAGTCGACAACCGCTGAATATCCCCGTCCCGCGCGCCCCCGCGCCTCGCCACCCCACACACCCACACACCCCACACTCGCACATACAGGACCAACCCGGCGTTCAATCCGCAAAAGAAAAGAAAAAAGGGAATGAGGAGACCGGCGGGGGAGACTCCCCGCCTGCGCAACACCCCGGAGAGGGGCTGCCATCGCCGAAGCAACCCGATCGGAGAGCTCGTAGTCATGGTAGTATTCAGCGCGCCATCTGCATCTCGCCCGAGACGGCCCGCTCTGGCCCTGTCGGCCTTCCCAGACACCTTGTCGAGGCTGTACAGAGTGCCGAGAGCATGCTGGGCAGGCTCCCGTCGAGCTGGCTCGTCGCGGTTCGCGAGCTCGAAGACCCGCGCAGAGCGTCGTCGAGCCTGGCGGGCCCGATGCACGCCCGCGGCCGCAGGCAAGGAAGGCGAGCTTCCTGGCGTCTATGCCAAGCGCGCACATGCCAAAAGACACCTCGCAGCGCGCGTGACGTGACCGCACGCCTCGGCGCCGCGAGAGCAGCCGGTCGACGTCGGCACCAAGCGCGCGGCCGCCGGGCGCCTCCGAACCGACAGGGGCGCCGCGGCAGTAGCAATACGCTTATTTATCGCCCATACACCTCCTAGGAACCACAAATCCACGAAACTTATGGCGGCGTCGCCACGCCTTCCCAACGCGACGCACCACCGCCTGTCGTCTCTCGTCGTTTGCTGTGCGCCCGCGCCCTCGTGCAAGCTCGTGAGCCGCTGCGCCGACGTGCCCGGACCGCGCCGCTGCGAGAGCGCCATAGAGGCTGGCGCCGCCGCTGTCACTGGCGGCGGTGAGAGCATCACTGGCGCCAGCGGAGTGAGCCCCTGCGTGTGGCTTGGCGGCGCGTGCGTCGCGGCCGATGCGTCCGACTGCGCGGAGCCGTGGTTGGCGGGCGAGAGCGACTACTACGGCGAGGAGCGCGCCTTTGACGGGGCTCTGTGCGGGACCGGCACCGGCGTCACCTCGGGCGCTGTCGTCGGCGAGGCGCAACCGATCATTGCAGGCGGGGGCGCCTGCACCGGCTTCGCAGACGCCTTGCGCGAGTATGGCCAGCGGCACGCCGCCGCGCTCCGCAAGGCGACGCCGCCGGGCGCCGGCGACGCAAAGGGCGACCACTCTCGGGCTGGTCGTCCGGGACCAGTGGGTGAACCCTCTCGGAACCTTCTCGGAACCTTCCGTGCAGGTGCGAGGCTGCTTGTCGTCCGGGACCACTGGGTGAACGTGGGGATGGGCTTCATGCCCCAGCACGCCTCGGAGGTGCTACATGCGTGCATGGCGGCGGGCATCTACCTCTACTTTGAAAACTACGGCCGGTGCGCTCTCAACGAGAGACTCGCGGCCACGGCGCGATCAGTCCACATCCGTCGATGAATGCACTTCTCAGGTACGACTGGCAAGAGTTCTTCTTCGGCCACGGCGGGCTCTCGACCCGCTGGACAGAGGCGCAGGAGGCGGCGTTCACAGTGCGACGCCGTGAAGAGTTGCCGCTCACAGCTCTGGTGTGCTGATGGACACAGGCGCGCAAGGCGCTGTGGGCTCGGCGTTTCGCAGGGCTTGGCGGGCCTCACGTCATCGAGGTGAATCTCGGAGAATCTCGGAGAATCTCGGAGAACCTCGGAGAACCTCGGAGAACGTCCGAGAACGTCCGAGAACCTTGGAGAATTCCTCACGTCATCGAGGTCAAGCACACACACACACACGCACGCACGCACGCACGCACGCACGCACGCACACACACACACACACACACACACACACACACACACACGCACACACACACACACACACACACACACACACACACACACACACACACACACACACACACACACACACACACGCTGGTCGCGCGCCAAATGCGCAGCAGCTGCTGCTGCTGTGAGCAGGTGAAGCGCGAGGACGGCTCGGGGATCGGGGACGAGGAGTGGGAGGCGTCGCTGAGCAGATGCGGAGTGATCCGACACGCACTCGAGACCCGCCACGCACTCTTCTGCCCCGCGGCTGCACTGCAGCGGCGTCCACCGCATTCCAGCGGCACCTCGTAGCGCGTGCCCCGGCGCGACCGCGTACAGACGGCACTCGCCCCTTCGCGCCCTGACCTTTGGTGTACTCACGCCCGAGGCGTCGCTCACGGCGGCCCTCGCCAACACGTCCATCCGGCACATCCAGCTCAACGGCTGGGCCACGACGGTGCGGAGATCTGCGGAGATCTGGGGAGAGATAGGGAGATGTCCAGCTCAACGGCTGGGCCACGACAGCACAGATCTGCCGCGGGGACGCGCGCGCGGCACGCTCCGGTGGCGAGACGGGCGTCCGCACACCCCGCGCCGCGCTTCTAGCGCGCACGGGCGGCAAGACTGTGCACACGACGGCCGACGCATCGCGACCCGACACCGCCCGGATCGGCGACACACACAGGTGCACTATCGGCGCGTCCTCGCCCCCGCCCTGGCAGCACTGCGCGGCTCGGGCGCGCTTCGGCGCCGCCTCCCCGCAGCTCGCTTCACAGCCCGCCTCTTCACAGCGCCGGGGTGTGAACGCAGGCGCTCCGGCGCCGCCTCCCGCGCAGCGCGTGCACGCCCCGCCGCCTCACGCGGAGCTGTGAGCACAGGTGCGCTCGCGCCGCCTCGCCCGCTCCCGCGCGGCGCGTGGTCGTCGCTGGTCGGCGGCGCGCGCGCGTCGAGGCTGCCGCTGCCGGCGAGGTACGACCCTCCGGCGTGCGGGCACTGCTCGCTCTGGTCGCTGTTTCGCCCACGGCGCCTGATGCGCGACGCGCTGCGCAGCACGCCCGTCGCCGCGTCCGCGCCGCTCGCCTGCCTCAAGGCGCGAGATCGCGCGAGATCGCGCGAGAGACGCGCGAGAGACGCGCGAGAGGCAGACGCGCGGGGCCGTCCGAGAGTGTCCGAGACCGCGCGCCGCCCGTGTGGGCTTCGGGGCGCGAGACTGGCCGAGACCCTCGCCGCGAGGCTGTCCGAGATGTGCGAGAGTGCGACGCAAGGCGCGCACGCTCTACGCCGAGGACAAGGAGTTCTGGCCCGACTCTCTGCCGCTCACCCTTGCCGCCGCCGACAAGCTGTGGACGTCGTACCCCGAGCGAATGGGCGCGACGGCGCAGTCCGCTGGCCGCGCGGCCGCGCCGGGCTCCATCACCCAGAGGCGGCGGACCCGACTAGGCGACGGAAGCGCTTCCCGGGGCTGCGGCCACGCCCGAGCCAGCCTTGCGTGAGCAGCCAGTTGGCGGCCTACTAGGCGACGATACAGCCGAGATATAGCCGAGATATGGCCGAGATATGGCCGAGATATGGCCGAGATACAGCCAGGGTGAGCAGCCAGTTGACTAGGCGAAGATATACCTTCCTAGGGATCCGCGAGGTGTGGCGAGGTGTGGCGAGATGTGGCGAGATGTGGCGAGCTAGGCGACAACTCCTTCTGGGGGCCGCGGCCCCGCCTGCGCTGTCTGGCGACCGGCGGAGCGCAGCTCTCGCGGCCTCGCGGGCGGCGGCTCCGGCGGCAGAAGGGCGGCGGCGGCGGCGGCGGAGGCCGCGGAGGCGGAGGAGGAGGCGGCGGCGGCGGCGGCAGAGGTGGCGGCGGAGGCGGCGGGGGAGGGGGCGGCGGAGGGGGCAGAGGGGGCGGAGGCGAGCGGCGGATGGTTCTGCCGTCGGAGGCTGTCGGCTGCATGGAGCGCCGTCCTTTGGCGAGGTCTTTGGCAACCCGGCGGGGTACTCAACCATCAATGAATACACACTGATAGGCCGCTGTCCGCGAGTGCGTCGGCGACCCGGCGGGGGTGAATGATGCCTGCTCGTTTCGAGTCGATAGGCGGCCGTCCGCGAGGGCCTTGGCGACTCGGCGCGCCTCTTCGTGGCGGTGGACGCGCCGCGGCTGCAGGAGCCCGCCGCGGCTATATCTCGGCTACATCTCGGCTGTGTCTCGGCTGCATCTCGGCTCTAGTTTGGCCATGCTTCGGCCCTTCGCCGCGGCTGCTAGAGCAGCGGCCGGTCGAGGAGAGGGACGTTGCGACACTTCGGCTGATCCCGGCTGATCCCGGCTGATCCCGGCTGATCTCGGCTGATCTCGGTTGATCCCGGCTGGTCACGGCTGATCTCGGCTGATCTCGGCTGATCTCGGCTGGTCACGGCTGGTCTCGGCTGGTCTCGACTGCAGGAGCTGCTGCTGCAGCGGCTGGGGCCCTCTGCGCTGATCACACCCGGCGTGGGCGTCGACCCGACAAACGTGTTTCGCGACGGCGACGGCGCCTCGGATGCGGCGCGGCACCACTACGCCTCTCAGGTGACCGGCAAGCAGGACCTCGCGCGCCGGAACTTGCTCAAGGAGCGGGAGAGAGATGCCGAGAGGCGGCGAGGCTGTACCGGGGGAGGGAGGGGGGTTGCTGCCTCTTTTGCTGTGCATCCGTCGCACGGGGGAGGAGCGGGCGGCCGGCAACGCCCAAGTAGCCCCGCCGAGGCGGGTGCACGCCTCGAGGTCGCAATCTCGCCGCGATCTCGCCGCGATCTCGCCGCGCTCTCGCCGCAACAGGTGTCGCTCGACTACTTCATCCAGGGCTTCTGCCTCTCCTCGCTCACGCTGCGCGGCTCCGCCTTTTACAACTCCGCCGCCAGCCGCACCGCCGCCTTCCGCGCCTTCATCGGCGCCAACGCCACCGCGCCCCTCTGCCGCTGCCGCGCCGGCGACGCGTGCGGCTGCCAAGGGGGCGGCCGTGGAAGCCGCGGCGGCGGGCCCCGTGTGGAGCCTCCGCCCTGCGCCGCCGAGGTTGCGCGCGGCGGCAGTTGCCAAGGTAAGGTGTGCGGCCTCGCGCGGTGCAACCTGGTGTGATTGTGTGGGGGCTGAACGCCACGTGCACCGCGGGCCCCGCACGTTTTTAAAATGCCGTGGCCGCCACAAGATAAACCAACTCCTGCACCGTCCACCGACACGGACACTGTCACGTGAGACGTGTCAGAATCCGTTCAGTGAACCCGCCCCGGTCGGAACCACATCATTGCCTTGTCCAATTGCCTCATCGCGGCGTGGGCGTCTGCCGCGGCTAGGACCGCCGCCGTGCCAGGCCCAGAAAGGGGGTTGCCGCCCAGCCATAGCTCGGCGAGCCCGCTGCTGCTCAGCGCCTCAGCCAACGCGAACGCTGCGGGCTGGCCGAGCTCGTTGTCGTTCAGGTGGAGAAGCGACAGGTTGGGGGCGATCGCCGCCGCATGCGCCAACGCCACCCCTCCGCCATCGCCGATGCCGCACCGTCCCAATTGGAGCTTGCTTAAGCTGCTTCTCTCGCCGACGACCTCCGCTAAGCGAACCGCTCCCTCGGTGCCAATTGGGTTGCCGCCTAGAGGCGGAAATTACGAGGGGGCGTCGTGGTCGAACGCCTGGGTCAATATCGGTCCCAACTCTAGCTGGAGCATCTACGGTGCGCTACCGAGCATGAGCTCGCGTAGGCCAGCGAGCGTCCCCGCTTTGACCGCACCCGCCAGCCGTGCGACGCCAGCAGCGCATATGCCTATCGACCAGAGCCGGGGCGTGGCTCGCGTGTCTCCAGCCCTGTTCGGCACCCAACCAGCAAATGGCCGGCGCCATTTAACCCTAGGCCGAGAGCGATGAGGTGCCCAGAGGCCGCAAGGCATCCAGAAAGAAGATCGCCGACGCCCTCCGTCCCGAATCCGTTCCCGCTTAGCGTCAGCCTGCGGACGGGCTGCGCTGCTGCTGCAGCCTCCTCTAGCGCCTCGGCCAGCACCCGCGCGCCGGCTGGCCCGATTCGATTACCGTGGAGCCACAGGGTGCGCGCGGCGGTCTCCGCCAGCGCCATGGAGGGTTTCCTCGAGGAGAGCGCCTCGGCGTCGAGGTCGAGGTGCGACCTATCCGCCGTGGTGAGCGTGAACGGCGCCCGTCTCGCTCACAGCCGGCCCCATGGAGTCGGATAGCACCAATCCAAAATGGGGAAGCTCGTCTCGGTAGGAGCGGGGACACGCCTGGGCGAGAGCTTTGCCCGCCAAGCAGTATCCTCGTGGCCAGCGAACGGCTCGGGTTCGGGCAGAAATGCGGCCTCGATGGCGGCCGGGGCAGGCGGAAATCGAGGCGCGTCGAGTGACACTCGAACTCCCTTCCCACGCGCAGCGGCCTGAACGGCTATCGCGGCCCCCTCCTTTCGCTTCAAGTCCGTTCGCGCCTGCCTGCCCCGGACAGCCGCCTAAAGTAAAGTGGACCCGTTTTCCTTGTCGCCTCAGCAAGGGCGCAATCGAGACCATGTATCCAGCACGCCTGCACGAACGGGACACGATGCTCAAACACCGGCTCACCATCCCAAGCTGGATTCTCCAAGCCTGTATCTGGTTCGGTGGCCTGAGCGGCGATCGGAGCTTCCGCCGCCACCTCTGCCTCCTCCGATGCCACCTCGCTCGCCGTCCCGCCCTTGGCCTCGACCGCCTTGAGAGCAACCGCCGTTCGCACCGCCCGTCCCCTCTCAGCGGCGGCAAGCGCCGTTGCCGCCTGTCTCTCACTAGCCAGCGTCGCTCGAGCCGCCCTCCCCCGCTGCACGGCTGCCAGGGCAGTGGCAGCATCGTGCCGGGCATCCGGCAAACCGCCCGACTCATCTGCTTCCGCCTCTCCCGCGCCTTCTTCCTCCTGCACCCCTCCTGCCGGATGCGCCGCTGCGATCCTGCCGCGCTCAGCGTTACCACGCACCATTGCCTGCACCCGGGTGGCTGCCGCGTGGTCACCCACCACTCCGGGTGCTCGACCTCTGGCAAGTGTGGCCGAGTCGCGCTCCGCTGCCAGCGCCGCACGCGCCGACCTTCCTCTCGCAGCAGCCGCTAGCCTTGTCGTAGCTCGTTCGTGCAGCGGTCCGTATAGGTGCTCCGCTTGCGGTGCCGCTTGCCCCTCTGGCTCCGCCTCACCCACCGCCTCGGCGTCCGCCACCAAGGTGGGAGGTGGCGCCAGGCTGGGGTCCTCCGGAACCTCCTCTGGGGCAGCGGAGCGGGCGAGTTCAAGCTCCGCCTCTAGCGTGCCGATGCGCTGCTCGGCTGGGTCGGGTTGCTGAGCACAGTCGGCCGCGTCTGCCATTGCAGCGGCAAAAACGGCGACGAAACGGTAACGACCCTGGGGCGGTCAGCGTTCGTTGGTCCGCAAACCACAATGTCTCCTTTTCATTGCCCATGAGCCTTGACTGACTGACCGGGTTGCTCACTCGGTGGAGGCGACTCTTTGAGACACGTGTGACCTACGGCTTTACCTGACTGAGTGAGACCTTCTGTACAACACCTGAGGCCTTCTGCACACCTGCAGAGGACTCTCTAGACGTTCCCACATTCTTTTCCAACCTTCTGGACATCTTCTGGACACCTTCTGGACATCTTCTGGACACCTTCTGGACCTTCTGGACATCTCTGGACGCTCCACAAACCCTATTTGCGGCTTGAAGCCAGCCAGCCCGCTCCGCATTTGATGTGCCGACTCGTCCAAAGGCCAGTGTTTGCTTCGGCGATGGCAGCCCCTCTCCGGGGTGTTGCGCAGGCGGGGAGTCTCCCCCGCCGGTCTCCTCGTTCCATTTTTTCTTTTCTTTTGCGCGGGAGCAGGATTGCGATCTACGTTTGTTTGATTTTGAGGCTTTCGGAGGCTTTGGAAAGGAGGTTCGCAGCACCCTGAGTGAGGGAGGCGGCGAACCAGCTGAGCAACAAACTTTCGCACGCTCAGCACCTGGACGAGGTCACATGGACCACCAAGAACTGTCACGGGCTGCAGATGCAGCGCTTGTCTGTCGTCCTCCACACCGCCGTGGCGTGGCAGACGGTGAACGAGCTAGCGTGCGGGGAGAGCGGCATTGTGCACGGTGCGGAATGCATTGCCGTTCTTAACGGAGTCGCTTAAAGCGGGGTGTGGAGGGTGAGTTGAACAGGGGTTGTGCGCCAAGCCCTCCTGCTCGGCTCCAGCGAGTAGACAAGTGTTGTCATCAACAGAGTAGAAGGATCTGACCTCGGGGCCGATGTGACCAAGAATTGGTAGCGTGGTTTAACCTCACACCCATGGTCTCACAGTGTGCCGGCAGTCGCCGAGCAGTGTCGCTCACACAAGCCGCAGCACAAGTGACTGAGGGCCAGTGAGGGCGAGCCCATCGCTGTCACAGCTGTGGCAGCCGCACAGTAGGCTGTGTCAGCTGTGCAGAGTGTGTGAGCAGCAGAGGAGCTGCTCTCCAGGCTTCTGTCGCAAAGAGCTGCATGCCACCGAAAGCGCTGTCGAGGTTCGCCGAGCGCGGCGCAGGTTGGAGGACACCGTCACCGACGAGCGCGTTGGAGTATTCACTCCGGACAAAGACGGCCGCACGCACACGAGCTGCGGTCGTGCGGCCGTCATAGTGGCGAGGCGCGGGACCGTCTGTGGCGAGGTGGGTCGCGTCCTCCGATTTTGTTCAACCCAGCATCCACACCCTTAGGCGGCTCCGGTGGTGAGCCGGTGTGTGTGCCAGTCCGCGCCAGTCCGCGCCCTTGTCGTGCCAGTGTGCTGTGAGAGAGGCTTGTATTTTAAGAATTCTTTTGCGGATTGAACGCCGGGTTGGTCCTGTATGTGCGAGTGTGGGGTGTGTGGGTGTGTGGGGTGGCGAGGCGCGGGGTCGCGCGGGACGGGGATATTCAGCGGTTGTCGACTCGTCGAGGTCGGATATTTTTCAGATCAGATTCACGCTAGCTTGAAATACTATTTCTTCAACAGTTTCTGTTTCATTCTGTTTCTGAGGCAATTACTAATTTTCTGGGGAACAATAGTCAGCAAATTCCGCCGGAACATCATCGTGCTTTCCGCCTCGACAGCCCAAAAATCCAACCTTTCCATCGCCACTATTTCGATCTCCAGGTCCCGCGATGGAAAGCCTACTCTGGATCGCATCGGGCCCATTCCCGTAAATGGCTTCGCATCCTTCGGAAGCTGTTTCTTCTGGAATTCCATCAATAAAGCACAGGGAGAACTGGGCAATGTAGCGACCTTCTTGATGGCTACGCAGTGGACTGATATGGTTTGCTCGTAGCATATTGACGTACACCTTGTTTGTGCTTCTAATCAGTTCAAATACTTTCCATGCTGACAATTCTGGCTCGATGCGGTGGTCATTGGAACCAGTTACAATCATGGTGGGTGTCTTGTCTACCACAAAGTTTTCCAAATCAGGATTCTTCGAGGGGAGATAGACAGGATCCGGATGGTCCCCTACAATTGCCTGAAATTTCTGAATTGATTTGCGTTGCTCCTTTGTAATCATAGACGCGTATTTGGTGGTTGCGAGATACTTGGTTGGGTTGTCGACCAAAGCAGCCAACATCAAGACCGCACGGCCGCCAGTCGAATGCCCCGATGCAGAATAACCGGCACTAAAGTCAATTCTGTCGTCCCACCATCCAGAATGTGTCTCCAAAAAGGAAACGGATTTGAGTATTTCCAGGAAGGACCCGTTGCCGTTGTCGCACGAGAGCTGATCAATTGCACAGCTCAGATACATGGATACGACAAATCCCCGGCTGGCGATATCGTGTTGGATTCCATGATAGGCAGATCCCATGGGCCCTCCACCAAAGTTACCGTGTGCAAAGATGTGCAGCGGATTCTTCTTGCCATTGTTGGGATAACAAATCCTGGAGGATCGATAGATGTGCAGCGGATCCGGTAGAGATGGAGAAATCAGCTTCGGCATGTGCACAAGCCGACATTTGACTTCGACCTGTTTGTTGCCATTCAAAGCGACGAGCGTTGATGTTGACGGGAGCCAGTTCGGATCTTCGACCACGTCGGGCACCACCGGGCCGGGCGCGGGGTTGAACGGAGCAAACAGTGGCCCGCGCTCGGTCTCGGTCGGGAGCGCCGTCGCGTCGGGCACGACGATCGAAGGGAGAAGGCTGTCAGAGTCGTGCGAGAAGTAGGCGAACGCTCCGCCGCTCGCGATGAGGCAGATGAAGACGGTGCAGAGCACGTTGTGCCAGCAGAGCTTGGGCCACGAGAGCCAGCCGAAGGCGGAGACGGAGCCCTTCGGCGTGGCGGTCGTGGTCGTCTTGGGGTTGACCGTCGCGCCCTGAGCGAGGGGCGTGGTCGTCAGACTGGCGGTGATCTAGGGGCAACGGAGAATCCGGCGTATGCAGGCGGCGAGCACCGAGTCTGTCGTGGAGCCGCGGGGCGCCTTGCCATTGCCACCGACAGACTCGGGCGAGACCGACTCGAACTGCGGCCGGCGCGCGCGACGCGCTGTCAAGCAAAGGCGCGGGGCAGTGTGTGTCGTCTGTGTGGGAGGGCGTGCACCGAGGAATCCTTCTCCGCGCCCTTCTCCTTTCCCGCCTTCTCGTCCTCGTCCTCGTCGATCTCCGCCTTTACGTTCGTCTCGACGTCCTCGAGCAGATCGTACTTGTTGGAGACCTTCGTGGACTTGACCTCGCCCTTGCGCTCCGTCTTGTTGCGCGAGTTCGAGACGATCCAGTCGGGCTCGCCCTACGCATCGAACGCGCGATGGGGTCAGTCAGTGGGTCCGCAGACGCACGGCACAGAATGCGGCGCTCGCCGCCGGGGCGGGCTTCTCCTCTGGAAACTCCTTGGTCGAGACGTTCCAGCCGGCGTCGCCCTACGCAATGAACGCGGGGTGGGGTCAAGGAGTGGGTCGGCATGCACACGGCGCAGAAGCAAGGCGCTCGCCGCCTGGGCGGGCTCCGGAAACTCCTTGATCGACGGCAGCGGCTCGCCGCAAACCGCCGCCGGCTTGAGGGCCGTGGCGACCTTGGTGGCCGGCTTGAGCGCCGCGTTCTTGATGGCGCCGGTCTCGTCAACGGAGGCCTCCGCGCCAGACTCTGCCGCAGGGATGTCCTTCTTGAGGGCGCCCTCGACGGCGCCGTTGGGGCCGGTCGGGCGCGTAAACTTGGACCAAAAAACGGCGCTCGGCGCGTGGGCGGCGAACATGGCCTTGGCCTTGTCCGAGTCGACCGCGCCCGCGTCGGGCGCCTTTTCCGCGGCCGGCTCCTTCTTGAGAACGTCCTCCGTGCCAGACTTTGCCACGGAGATGTCCTCGACGTCGTTCTTGACGCCGCACGCCTGTGGGCGAGGGAGAGCACGCGCAGGCTTTCGGAGACGGGAGAGGGATGATCACAAAGGGATGATCACAATCCTGGCGTGCGCACGCGCACCTTGGCTCCGAGGAGCGAAGTGGCCTTGGCCTTGTCGGAGTCGACCGTGCCCGCGGCGGGCGCCTCTGCCGCGGCCAGGTCTTTCTTGAGGATGCTCTCGTCGGAGGCCTCCGCGCCAGACTTTGCGGGGACGTCCTTCACGAGGGCGTTCTTGGCGCCGCACGCCTAGGGCCAGGGACGATACGGCGGCGTTTGGGACGGGAAGATCGCGCTGAGAAGATGAAAATGCGCACGGACAGGCACCTCGGCTTTGCCTCCGCCAGAGTCGATGACGGTCGTGTTGTCCGCCAGAGACGCCTGTCAGCCACAGAACGCGAGAGGGTCGTCTTGCAGGGAAGGCGCAGCGCTGCGTGCGTTGCAGCGGTGCGCGTGTGCATGCCCCCTCCCTCAGCCACTGCAAATTAACGCACACCTGCTTGTCAGCAAGCGGCGGCGGAGCAGAGAGCTTGAGCATGAGCTTGTCACCGGCGGCCGGCACGAACTCGAGTTTGAGCATGTTGATCGAATATGAATTCCTGCAGAGAGTCAAGAAGCGGTTAGCTGCCGGCACGCTCTCTCGCGTCCTCGGCGCTCGGACTGGAGCCGGGCGCGCAAGCGAGAGCGGGTCGCTCTCTTGCCAGAACAGAGGGAGGGCGGTCGCGCGGGACAAGGGTGGGGAATGGGCAGCAGCGGACGCGTCTCGCGCCCTCCTCAATGGCAGCGGCTGCACCTGCGAGCGGGAGTGGGCAGGCGGTGCGAGGCCGAGGGGGTACAGCCGCTCGCGCGACGAGCGAGGCGCATCGCGTGGTGGGGGTGGTGAGGGGGCGGCGGGTTCCGTGAGCAATACGCGTCGCGGGGGTCTAGGCGTGCAGCTCGCGGCGGCATAGTCGGGCGCAATGCGGCGCGGCAAGCGCGAGCGGACGAGCAAAGTGCTTGGCTTGCCTGGTGTGGATGTCAGGCAAGGGCCGTCGGTTTCGATCAAAAAGGGCGTCTTCAGCACTACTCTCTCGAGGTCTCGCGGAGTGAAAAGCCCCCCCCGTGGCTGTTCTTCACCTTACTACCTACCTACCTACCTCTATCTGAAGGCTCGTGCGTGTCGTCATCATCTGTCCAGCGTCCACCCATACCGCGTTGGTGTCCAGTCCGAGCCTGGCTGTTCTTCACCTTTCTACCTACCGGGGCTCTTTTTTGAGGAGGTGGCGATCGCGCGACGTGGTCCCACCGACATAATCCATGTCAATCACGTCTGGCACGGCAGGCCCTTTCGGCAAAAGTTCGCCACCTCTGCACCTCAGGGTCTGGACGGCCGCGCGAGAGGTGGGTTGTGCTTGAGCGTGTGTGAAGTGGGAGTGCGTGCCGGCGGTGTCTGTGGGTAAAACAGGCGTGTGTGAGGCCGTAAGAGCCGTGGTATGAGCCAGAGTGGGCTTCATCACCCAAAATAAGGGCGGTTTGGGACAGCTCAGACTTGATACTGATGGGCCTTGGCCAGGAGAGAGACAGAGAAGGCGAGGTGGTGAGCTGGGAAGCCGCTTTGTCTGCACCTGGACGTGTCGCGATGAAAAGTGCCAAGAAGCGCCTTTTGCGGCTATTGCTCAAAACCTTTGGAGAGAAGGCCTACATATTATGACTGCATCCACGCGTCTGGTGCATGAGTGCTGTGGATCGGGACATTTCACGGTCGGTGGCGCCGACAATGACCTCCGTAAAGCCCTCACAATCGCTCAGCACGGCGAGGACGGTTCATGTCTGCACTGCGATTGATCCCGACATGTCGCACGGGCCCGATCGACTGGCAGCGGAGCCGGGGACCGGCCGAGGCACCGAGCTCCATCGATGGGAGCAGTAGGAGCAGGGCCACCATTACAGCCAGCGTAAAGAGCGGCGCCCGACGGAGAGCTGACGAGGCACCTTCACGGCGGAGCTATTCTCGCGCCCACACACCACACCTGGCTCCAACGTGGACACGCCCATAGCTGGGGACACTACTAGGTCACGCATGGCATCATAAGTTTTATCTCTGGGCCCCGAAAGGCATCTCTAGCAGCGTCGTTACGCATGCGCCCTCCCCTCCTGGGCGCATGCGCCTCACATCTCGCCAGAGCATAAGCTCTTGGTGTGCGACGAGACGAGTTTTTCGCACACACACACGACCCAGCGAGTGAGTGAGTGAGTGAGTATTACACACACAC